>NC_056748.1:1036304821-1036364821 GCF_019279795.1 Protopterus annectens
TATTTCTAGACTTGAAGAAAGCATATGACAAGGTCTCAAGAAAGTTGATTTGGGCACTTGTGGCATGGTTCGAAGTCCCAATAACATTGGTAGAATTAGTGCAGGCTATGTACAAGGACTCAATTACACAAGTCAGAACAGTGTTCAGACTCACATAGGGTTACCCAGTCAGAGTGGGTATGCATTAGGGACTACATTATCAAACAGATTGGCAGGGGCAGATCAACAAAGCTGCTATATGCAGATGAAGGGGTATTCCGGGCAGACTCTAAACAAGAACTTCAGCAAATGATAGGGGACTGGAATGCAAAGCTGAAGGCACAAAATAAAACTTACTACATTTAAGACAGTTGTAATGGCAGTGAATAGGGGAAATCACAAGAAGCTAAGAACTGGGATAGAAGGGAAAACAGTAGAACAGGTAAACAGGTTCAAATAAATAGAAGAGAAGAGAAGTCAGAATGAGGAGGTCAAAGGTATAATAAGAAGGCTGCAGCTAGCTGATAGAGAGTCTCGGGGAAGTGTGTGACAAAAGAATGCCAAAGAAACTAAGTAGTATGACCAGTAATACTGTATAGAAAAGATACCTGGACAGTGAAGGCACAGTAGTAAAGGAAGCTAGAGTTGATGGAGATTAAGTGCCTGAGACAGGTCGTAGGATGCATACTGTGGGAGAGACAAAGAAATAAGGACATCAGAGCACAAGCCCAAGAAGTTCCTAATGAAGAGATGGTCAGAGATAACAGATTGAGGTGGTTCAGGCACAATTGCAGCAAAGCAGAAAACAATATTTTGAAGAAGATTTGGGACTTACAGAAAGAAGATAAGAGGAAGTAATGGCATCCAGCAAAGAGATGGATGGATTGTGGGAGAGAAGACATGCGACAGTCAGGCATGAGTGTCAAGAAGGTGGTACTGAATTGAGAGAGATGGCGACAGTTGACACGACTCCTCAACCTCACATAAAAAATGAGAAAAAGTGAGTCAGTTATAATGATGATGATTATGGAATTCTCTGATGCATTTATTGTGTATGTAAAATTCACTTGCTTTCATAGGTGTGTACTAGGCTAATGGCCCTGGAGCCTTTACAAGCCTAGCTCATTTCTGCAAGTTTTTTTATTTAGATATTTATTTTTGTTGACTAGGCATAGTCCAACTGGCAAGAAAAGCCCTTTTTCAGAGGAGGCCCAGGAAGAAAAGCTCCAAGCAATGACAATAAAGATGCATATAGTGATAGTCTAATACAGAAAGTTCTAAGGGAAACGCTACACTAAAAATAGAGACAATATACAATAATGGTCTAATATGTATACTTCTAATGAAACACTACATTAAGAATAGAAGCATACAGTATTGGTTTAATACAGAGAATTCTAAGGCAGCATGCTATTAATATAAAGATTTTTAAGTGTGATATTCAGCTTATTACACATTAAAATAGCCTAACTTGATTTTACTGTTGGAAAAAGAAGTAAAGTGGGAAGAAGTGGTGGGGGAGATGAGAAGAAAAGTGGGAATTTAGGGAAATTGGAGGAAAAAGGGAGCAAAATTTGTGGAAAAATGGAGGTGAGTACAGCTGCGAAAGGTGCTTGTGGTTTGTTCTTAAGGTGTCTCATAAGCCAGGTATTTTATAGCGACTTGAAGGTTCCACATTTTTCTGGCAAGTTCTGTCTGTCAGACAGAAAGGAGTCAGTTACGTGTTATTTCAAATTTGGTTCAAATCCTTTTTAGTTTATTTGTTTCAGTGGAAGTGTTAATTTGTTCAGCATTTGGTGACATAAATGGAATATAAAGTATTCTCCTGCACTACTGTTTGGCTTTGTGTTGGCCAGAACAAGTTTTTCACTGGAGGGTAACTCTGCATGGTGAATATTGTTAAAGGATGTTTTTTTAGGAAGTACCAACTACTGGGGTAGATAGTGGTTTGTATGTAAAATTATGGGCTGTGACTACCTAGGTAGAGATTAGGTGGTAGTTCTAACCATTGTAGTTATTTTATGACAAGACAGTGTCCTATATGATAGGTTTGTAGTTAATTTTGCTACTTTATTGTAACATTTAACTTTGTAAGTTTGTAAATATGGTTGATGAACAAAACAGTGTAAGAAACTTCTCTGTGTGGAAGATTTTCAATTCATCACTGTATATTAATCAGATCAGATAATGGTAGTAGAAGTAGCAAACTTAAACTCATCCTAAATCAGAAAATAATAAAAATATATAATTAAAAATATTATACAGAATTACTAAGTATTCAAAAGTAATCCAAGCAGGGTAGACAGTCTTGTTTCCAGCTGAAAATCCTTTATTAAATTCATAGACAAGTGATCCAAGTAAAACAAAAATAACAGAGTAATAGTTTCCTCACAAGCTTTCTAACCATATATATTCTTTTTATCATGCAAAGGAGTGATTTATTGTGCTGTAAAACACAGTGTATTGGTATACATGTTAAATTGACATCCCTTTCCCCATCAGTGTGACATTCGAGCTGGTCCTATCCTACTTAGTAGCTTTATAATAATATAACCCTTTTGTAATCTAAATAAAATTAATAATGATGTGGTACCTCTTATTTAGCCAGATTATTAAGTCTGTGATTTTATCCAAGACAATCTACTACATGGTTAGAAATATATAAACTTTAGACCATTTGGCAATCTAAAAAAATATATAAATATATACATATACACTTGGCATGCAAAAAAAATCCATTGCACAAATAATATTCTATTTCCATAACCTATTGTTAACCAAGATCGCTTTTGTCCTTCTAGACTTCTTCAGGTCTGTGTACAAGAACCCTAAAAACTATCTACAAAAATATTACTGTAGTGTAAGATTTCTGTTTACAGTTACCTACTAGTTTTGTGTTGGTTACCTTTTTTATAGTAGTATTATTGGCTGATGTAATATTAAAAAAGTGCTTCTGTGCAGAGAATTCTTCAGGTGTGAATAATATTAGTCTGCTTTTATTAAAGTTTAAGAGCAGTCTTGCATTGGTTAGTGTCAGGATTCAATGGAAGAAAATGCTTGGGTGACTGGAGTTTTGTAAGGCTTGCTGCAGTACAGAGGAGGGGGAAGTCATCTGCTTGCTGCATAAAGGCATTTTGTTTGACAGATGAGTGGAACTTGTTTATGGGTATAATAAATAGAAGGGGCCAAGAACTGAGCCTTGGGGGACACCTACAGAAACTGGAAGGAAAGCAGAGGAAGTGTGTTGCCATTTTACAGCCTGGTATCTGTTGTAGCTACTGAACCAAAATAATGTAATCTGACAGAGTTCTAGATAGGAGAATTCAGTCAACAGTTTAGGATGAGTGACAGTGTGAAATGCTTTCAATGCACAGTTTGCAGTTTCTTATAACAATTTTTAAATATGCAGACCATGAAAAGAAGATTAGGGGTGAGTGTACCAAGAAGTATGACTATGTTGTACAGCATGGCTACTGGCATTTACGTTTGGCCAGCAGTAGCTCCCCTTTTCATATCTGCTCTGGATCTGCCACAGATGTGACTTTTCATTTTAAAACCAAGTCATATCACCACTAGTGACTTTAAAAAATTTTAAGGAAACCAGTAAAATAAAAACACATCCAAAACAAGGAAGCAAACATAGTCAGCAAATCCCAAATTAAATAAACTGAAATAATAATAAAAGAATATAATATAGAAAATGGAGGAACTATTTCTTTAACAAATATTTATTTACAAATTATAAGCAACAAGCATTACAAATCAAGCTTGCTTAAAAAGTAATCAAAATGATATTAACAACAACCAATTGTAGGGGCTGGATAGTATTTATCTGCATGTGCTTCTGTTAGGCCTCTCAGGCTCACCTCCTTGTCTGTGGATAAATATGACACAATCCATACACTCATCACTGATTATGGCTTACATATATTACTATATTGTAAACCAAAATGTACACTTAAGCCCCCATAAAGACTGCATTCAGACTACATTACTGGTGGATACCTGAGCAGAACTGATATAAATATGAGAAACACAAAGGACCAGATAAACTAAATAAACTAATTAACTAATATGTGTTTGTAATCCTACAAACAACAGGGCAGTTGCCTGTTTACAAAAGGATCAAAAGGGTGTGTGAAGTCATGGATTTATTATAGCCTAGGTGTAACACTAGTCTAGAAGATAAAAGTTTCATGAAGAAAGTGTGCTGAGTGGAATGAAAGTAATTAGGTGAAGGAGAGTTTCTAAAATAGATTAAAAACTCACTCCAAACCATATGTCCCTGAATACAGAAGGCATTTGTTTCACTAGAGATATTATAACTTCAGTTGGGCAGCACAGTGGCACAGCTGTCCCCTCATAGCAAGAGGTTATCTGGTTCAATTCTCAGCTGGGGTGCCTTCTGTGCAGAGTCTGCATGCCCTCACTTTGTTAGCGTGGGTTTTCTCCCACATCCCAAAGACATGCAATAAGTGGACTGGGCACTCTAAATTGGCCATAGGAGTGAGTGAGTGAGTGAGTGAGTGAGTGAGTGAGTGAGTGAGTGAGTGAGTGAGTGAGTGAGTGGAGTGTGAGTGTGTGTGTGTGTGTGTGTGTGTGTGTCTGTGTGTGTGTGTGTGTGTGTGTGTGCGCGCGTGCAGTAAGGAAGAACAACCACTACAGGGCTATCCACCAGGCAATATGAACATTAGCTCTAGATGATTGTCACTGTTGAAATGACACCTTCAACACGTGAAAAAATGAAAAAAGAAATGAGTTGTGGATAGATGGATGGATCTTATGATTTCTGAGGACTCAGAGAAGGAAATATGTATGAAGGTGTTGATGGAATTAGACCCAAGGGCTATACAATCCTTGTGAGTACTTCTTCTTGCCCCTATGCAGCTGTGCATCCCCTTGCTCTATTTACTTGCTCTGTGCCAAATAACTATGGAGTGTGCAAATAACTTACTATGTAAAACTGGTTCACCCTTGTCTGTTAAGCAGTAATTCTTCAAGTCTGCACCTTCTGACTGCAAGTTGCCACCCATGTTTCCTTCTCCTCTTTCTTCCTATTAATAGACCATTCTCACTGCCCCTAAACAATGTACTTTGCCCAAAAATATTACTCCCCCATTTCTCTTGCATTCTCAAATGAATATATTCCCAACTTTCCATGTTACTCTAATCACTCCATCCTGTCCACTCCCTTTGCCATTATAATATCACTACATTGCAAGCTTGCTTCCAGGCTAAATTTCCTTCTTATTTGTGTTCTACAGTACTCCAGATGTAACTATAATACTGCTTTGCACAACAGGAGAAGGATGCCAGTATTTGTGGGATCCAACTCTTGTTACAGCTATCCCAGCTTGCAATTGGCCCCAATTTCTGCATGTTTATACTGTCTTGCGTAGTTCAGCTTCAGGGTCATTATTTATTTTTTCAGATTCATTTGCACCTCCATTCTTCTTGTGTTCACAACTAGTATGCATTTTACCACAGACTTTTCAAGGTATAATACTTTACAAAATTTGGCATTAAATTCCAGTTGCAACATCTCAATTAACAATGCAAGTCAGTTGAGTTGTCACTGAAGCCTGCTATCCCTTAATGACTACTAACACAATTTTTATACCATCAGTATTAAAATTATCCTGCTCTTCAACCCCAGTGCAATAAATGACACAAGTGTATTAAACAGAACTGGGCTAAGATTGAACTTAGCAGCATTACACTATTTGCTAACTTTCCTTCTACCGGTTACCCTGTCAAGCACTTTCCATTTCTACACAGACAGACAGTTTCTATGCACATCACCATTTTTAGTATACCATGGCTTTAAATGTTCCTGTAACCACCTCAGTGACACAGGGTCAGATGTATCACATCTACAAAGATCCCTCTGATTGTCTCAGTGGTGTTTCAAAACTGAATCAAGCTTGACTGGCAATCCTTTGCCAAGAGAATTCATTCCAATCATCACCAATGGCCACATAAATGTCATTCAAGAACTCTATTGTTTGTTTTAGTTGCACAATGGGATAAAGCCCTAACTACAGCCCAGATGACCTGTGTTTGATTAGCAGCTTGGACAACTGACAGAGTGGCAGGGAGGGAGGAGTGAGCTGGTGATGGTCCCTAAGGTGAGTGAGGTTGAAAGAGAGGAGTTGCCCTCAGATGGAACCAGTCATCATGTGGACGGAACAGAGAAAGGGAAAACTGGGTAGGGCATAAAAAAGCACAGATGACCAAGTCCCCAGGATGACCTTTACATCCTAAACTGGCCCCAGCAACACCACAGCAAGCCCAGGGTGGGTAGAATGATGCTCACAGACCTAGCATGGACATGGGACACTAAGGACCAGGCCAATATCAATAAGGTCCAAGGGAACCAAAAAAAAAAAAAAAAAAACTCTATTGGTCTGCTGTGCACAGCCTTTTTCATGATATTTCATGGAATGGGTATCATAAAAATATGCCTATAATTACCTTTCACTTTCCAGATCTCCAAGCTACAGCTTTGCACTGTCACTCCATAAAAAATATAAGTAAAAAAAAACTTTTTTTTTAATAAAGAATGCTTTTTATTCAGTTGCTCTAAAAGTAAAAAGATAAGGAAGAAGAGAGAAAACTTTGCAAAAGAAACACAGACAAGCTAATTTCAGAAAAGTTTTCAAGGTTTGTTTTGCTGATTCTGGTAAAGAGGTACCAGAAGAAGTAGCGGAAATCAGCAAAACCAACCCTGAATTATTTTCTGAAATCACCTTGTCTGTGTTTCTTTTGCAAAGTTTTCACTCTTCTTTCTTATTTTTTTACTTTTTAGAATAACTGAATAAAAAGTATCCGTTATTAAAAGAATATTTTTTACTTATATTTTTACTTAAAAACTAAAAAAGGTGGGAAGTCAGCAATGCAGGCAACAACTACATCCAGTGGGAAGCAATCATTATGCAATACACAGTACTTCAGCACCCTGGACAGCTCAGTGCATTGAAGGACATGACAGAACCACAGAGGGACAGAGACAGGGCCACAAAGCCAATTTCAATAAAAAGCATAATAATAATAATAAAAGCAATAATAATAATAATATATTTGTTTGCATTTGCTTACCGGGATGGTCCAGCTGGGCCAGAAGTGTCCATTTTCAGTGGAGTCCTGGGGAAAAAGCTCCACATATAAGACATTTCACATACAGTACAGAATTTATGTTAATAAAGACATTTAGTACATATTATTGGCAGTACATATAAATGGTGAAAAAAACAGTACATAAGCAATCATTTTCAAATCAAAGATATTATACAAGCAATACAGAGTATATACATGAGAACATTACATATGAGTAGTTTTCAGCTAACAACATTTATATAGGGCACTCCATGCAGTGGGTGCAAAGCAGATATGGGAATTAATCAGTGAGTAGGTACTTTAACTTTTCACATGTTTAGGAGGTGTAATAGTGGAGCGATAGGCTATATGAGTCCTGTTGCAGGAATCAGCAAAGTTGGTGGATATTGTTGCAGATATAAGTGATGGTATGATATTAAGATAGGCTGCAAGAGTACCTGAATGTCTTGCCTGGTTCAATGGTAGGTCTATAAGGGTTAGGAAGAGAAGGAAGTAGACAGGAGGGTTCAATGGTAGGGCAATGAGGGTTAGTAGAATAGGGAAGTGGACAGGATGGAGAGGTGGAGTAAGTAAAAATACAGGTGGATGTGATTATTCAACTCAACCAGTGTGGTGATTAAAGTACCAGTGGCTTCACTTTTAGTGACCCTGAAGCAACTCATCCAGAACTTTCATCTTATCGTCTTGAAATCTCTTGCAATCCTTTATGTCTTCACTACTGACTTTTCCATCTATTTGTCCTTATCCATAGTTACTACGCATTCTCATGTTGGGATTTTACTCCTCTGTAAATACAAAGTGGACAAACTCATTCAGTAATTCCACCTAATCTATAAAACTTTTAAACATCCTTGCCTTACTGCTTTTCTGTCAAAGCAGTCCTTTGATACTTCCTATATTCCCTTGTGTATCCTAAAGCTTGTTTTGCCTATCGTTCATCAAATTTTCTATATCCTTCTCTAGGATTTCCTTTACCTGTCAGATGAATGTTACTAATTGTATACAACATCATCAAACACATCTTTCTTATCCTGCCTCAAAAGTCTTTCTTATTATTCTATAGGCATTACTTTTTTAGTTATAAATTGTTTTACCCTTATTCTTTGTCTTCAGTCAGGCTAGTTGCCTTTTTTCCCCTCATATTTTCCTTGTCCTAATACAGGATTTTATTCCTCTTCTTACATAGTCTTTACAGCATTACAGAGTTCTCCAATTCTGGCATCATTCCATATGATTTATCATGCTTTCTAACTACAGTGAAGTCTACCATTTTGTAATCCCAGACTTCTCTTCCTACTTAATGCCCCCATGTTACTCCCCATGCATTAAACCATAGAGTCACATGCTCAGTGGAGACCAGTGGATTTTTCAACTGCCATCTCACCTGTACCGATTAGGACAAGGTCAAGGATATTCAGCTTCCTAATGTTTGACTTTTAAGGTATAATTCAGCATCCATCAAAGCTTTTATTTCCCTCCATCACTTCCCTAGCCTTGAGCATCTTCCAGTTCACTGCAGAAAGGCTGAGGTTTTGCATGAATCTGAGTCTCCTTCTCATTGTCCATCCATTAATCCAGCTTCTGAACCTGCCATCATGCTTCTGTTCTACACCTGGTGGTTTGCACTGGAAAAGTGTATCCACGTATGCCCAGTGCTTGTGTGTGCCAACATACCAGCTGCATGAACCAATAGGAAGAAGGTGTATGTAGCAATTAAAGATATGTCAAAGTACAACAAAAAATAGAGCATCAGGGAAACAGCAATGAAATTATGTAGGTAAAACTTTTCATGATAGTAACTTATTTATTTTTTAGACCATTAAAGGCAAAGGCATCTTAATGTTATATACACTGTAAATATAGCACTCATTTTCAGAACAGTTAAAGCACACCCTAGTGTTTTTTTTTTTTTTTTTTTTTAAGAAAAGCATTCATTTGTTTATTATAATAAGTATAGACATCTAAACAAATCTGCCACTAAGATGGAGTTTCAGAAAGATGCATGATGTGCTTTAGCATGCTTCACAAGTGCACTGCATTTTGCTTTTGAGACTGACCATTTGGCATTTTCAGTTGTTCTGCTTTTACCTCAGATGACAACAATGTTTGTTCTCTCATGGGCTTATAAATCTAGCCAGTGAGAAAAAGAAATTTTAAACCATCTGTAAAAGGAAACCGATGAACCTGGTGCAGAGGTACATTTAAAAAGAGGTATGTGCAGTTATAAGAAAAATGCTGCAGCTTTTATTTCACTAACAATATATGAACCAAGATGCTGACTTGTCAAGAGATCACTGAAGATGGTCTGGATAATAGATAACCCTGCAGGCTGCAACAAGCAGCACTGCACTTTCTTCAGTCTGTTGTTTCTTTTTCAGTTTCAGTTTGGAGACAGGTCAGCTCTCCTTGAGGCTTGCACTGTACTTATATTTCCTTCAAATGTGTTTTTTTAGTAGTACTAGCATGAAGGCAAACCAAGTATTTTGTCCCTTGGTGACTTTTTCACTGAAAGCTGTAAGCTGGAGGATCCTATATACATACTCGAACTTCAGTTGTGATGGGAAGAGAAGACTAGCAAGCAACTTTTATCTAGGTCCAAACTTTATTTTTTCCCATGCACAGCCCTCAAGGCAGAAGAGTGGACCACCACAGAAAGGTAATAAAATAATATACATACATATACATTTCCCTCAAATGTTCTTGCAAACTAACTTTGTATAAAGGACAAACTGCAAGCAAAATAAATATGACATTATATGCACATTTGAAGGAAATTTATTCTGTGGGCTGTATTCCAAAAGAGCTGCTCTCAGTGTAAGTCTACCTTGATTCCGGAAATCCTGCTCTCAGTGTAACTGACGTACTTCAGTGTAATGTCCATTTATAAACAGGCTTACGGTGGGGACCAGATTCTAAAACATTGTTCTCAGCCCTGCCTCACTGTAAGATACGTCACTTACACCGAGAGCAAGTCTTTTGGAATTGGGAACTGTTTCTCCAGTCAGTCAGGTGCAGCACATATTAACTCCTGTCACTCTGGGAACATTAATTCTTTAAAATGTGACATTATATACCCTAGCTGATAAATTCAGTGGGACTGTAGATCAGAGGCAATTAAAACTGAAATGACAATGCATTTTGAGATATAATACTTTGAATCACTAGTGATGAACACTGAAATAAAATGAGTTATTTCATATGCCAGCTTCCTCTGTATTTGACATAGCAATTTATGACATATTGTGTAGGTTTTTGTTCCTTGCCTGGAAGAATTATTTGAGATTAATAATTAACTACTAATTAATTAGCTATGAATTACTATAGCACTCTAGCTTCCTCATTACCTAGAGGAAAACAGTTTTTGTACTTACTTTTCTCACTTGCTTAGAGAAAAACAGCTCTTGTACTCACTTTCCTCACTTATCTAGAGGAAAAACCCTGCAACTCTCTTTTTGCGCGGTCTTGCACTATTATTTTCCAAATTTCCTAGACAGCACTATTATAATATAGCATAAGACCCTCGATCGTCCGCAGGACTTAAGTTCAATTTACTCTTCAAAGCATGTCCAGAGGTCAACTTCAGGTGTACTCTCCAGTTCATCTGGTGGAATTGGGCATCCTGAGGCAATGTCACAACTGCCTCATGTATACAGACAACCCTCTCCTCTTACCTCTAGACACAAACACTTGTAAGAGATGCAAATACACAGCCAGACTGGAGGCTAAGCGCTCTCAACCCATGACTGTAACAGACAGTCAAGAGGATAAGGGACACACTTGCATCACACCACCTGTCACACATGAATCTACAAAACAAGCACCAGCAAAACATATGCATAAATACACAAAAACATATTCGGAGGCACTAGGTACCAATCTGAAAAAGAAACAGTGCCCTCCAAAGCAGACAAGCAAGCAACCTGCACCCCCAAACACAAGCCAGAAAACACATAATTCACCCCAGCAGTGTGCCTCACAACAGCCCTTAAGGCAAAACACCATACCTAACACGCTAGTAATAGGAGACTCTAGAGTAAGGCACACGGATGTTCCACTCACCAGGCTGAACAAGAAGAAGGTTACTGTCAGCTGCCTGTCGGGTGCTCGGATCCACCACATAACACAGGCACTTAGGTCACTCCAGAACAAGTACAAGTATGACGCTGTCATTGTACATGTTGGTGTGAATGATCTAAGACGTACCTCCCTGGACTACATGAAAAGAGACACTGAGGAGCTCTCTGATCATGTAGCCCAAGCTGGTATGACCCTGACCTTGAGTAGCATACTACCTTCACCTAGAATGATACCACAATACAAAGACAAAATGATCAGTTTCAACAATTGGTTAAGCTTCTGGTGTCATTCTAAGGGGATCCAGTGTCTGTCTGCCTGGGATGACATGATAGACAAGCCTCGCTGTTTTGCCATAGATGGGTTGCACATGTCACCCCTAGGTTTTCGAATACTGGCCAAGGCTCTTGCCGTCCCCATAGTGCCTTTTTTAGGCAAGGGTCAAAGGACAAACCAACCACCATAACCAGCACAGATAACCAAAAACTAAGGGTAATGCTACTCAACGCCAGAAGTCTCAACCTCAAAATGCACACACTCAAGGATCTCCTCAACATGGAGAAAATCAATGTTTGTGCAGTGACAAAAACCTGGTTCAAGGCTCAAGAGAGCACCCCAGCACTGCCAGGTTACAATTCATATCATACCTTCCGGCCTCAGTTACCGGATCACAGTACAAAGGGCGGAGGTGTATCCATATTCATCAAGGATACCCATATCTCCAGGTTAGTAGCACAGCATGATGCCCCAGAGATCATCCATGCACAACTATCAGCAGGCAAAACCACATTTCAAGTCATAGCCAGTTATAGATTGCCCACCATGTCCCAAGATGCTCACTCTGCATTCCTTGAGACATTGGAAAATATAAAGGTCCTACCCAACACCATAATCTTGGGTGATTTCAACTACCCTGGTATAGACTGGGTGAACTACCAATGTTCCAACTCCTATGGTCAGCGATTCATAGAATTTATAAATTCAAATGCCCTTGAACAACTAGTATGTTCCCCCACAAGAGGGGACAACATATTGGATTTAATCATCACAAATATGGGCGCCCATTGTACCACACCCATTATCACTCCCTCCTTGGTCAGATCCGACCACAAACTGATAACCCTGGACATCCTCACCGCTCCACCTCCCCCAGTCAAAGAAACCATAGTCAAAAACCTTTCCAAAGCAAACTTCAAACTACTTGCATCTGAAGTGGAAAGCTTCAGTATTCCCTTGCAGAAGAATAATGATATCCAGGATGCGGAATCCTACACCAAGGCACTCTATATGCATCTTCAGGATTGCATGGATCATGCTATCCCAAATAAAACCAAGACTCCTTCCTCAAGCAAGAAGAAACCAGTCTGGTGGACCCCGGCCATAAGCAAACTTTACAATAAAAGGAGGAGACTTATACAAAAAAAGGCCAAATCTGAAGTAGAAAAATCATCCCTGATCAGCATTAGTAAGAAATTGAGGGCCCTCATCAAGTCAACTAAAGCTAATTTTGAAAAGAAAGTTGCCAAGGATAACCATAAGGCCTTCTATGGCTACATCAAAAACCTAAATGGCAACGCTCAAGTCTGTTCTGAGCTAGTACAAAATGGAACAAAATACACTGACCCTTCTGACACTGCCAACATCTTGGCTGACAAGTTCAGTGCAAATCCCCCCCCCCCTCACCACCTACAGGGCCTATTACCATTCCAGGGGATTGTGTAAGTCCAATTATTACTGATACGTTGGTTAACAAGGCTCTGTCTAAAGCTAAAAACACTGCCTCCATGGGACCAGATGGTGTCCCAGGCTGTGTCATACGCGAGCTCCAAAAGGAATTAACCCCGCATCTTAATACCCCGTTCAGTCTCAGCCTCTCCACAGGATATGTGCCCATAGAATGGCGCACGGCAACGGTGGTCCCGCTACACAAGGGTGGGGCCACAACTGACCCTGGGAACTACTGACCAATAAGCCTGACCAGTCTGATCTATAAGGCTATAGAGTGAATCATTCTGGAACTCATAAATGGAGAGATTGGGAACCTCCAGTCGCTGGACCCCACACAGTTCGGCTTTGTCAAGGGCAGATCATGCCTCCTGAACCTGGTGGATTTCTTTGAGACAGTTACTCAGGCTATAGATAAGGGAAAGGAGGTACACACAGCTTGCCTTGACCTTGCTAAAGCATTTGACACCATTCCCCATTCAGGTATTATTGATAAGCTCACCAGCCTGGGCATAAACCCTTATGTCACAAGATGGATCGCAAACTGGCTCTCAGACAGATCCCATAAAGTAAGAGTAGCGGGATCTATGTCCGAATCCAGACCAGTAATGAGTGGTGTGCCTCAGGGCTCTGTCCTGGGGCCCCTCCTGTTTGGCATATACTTCTCAGAAGTACAGGCAAGCACGGAAGGGCTGTGGCTGACTAAGTTTGCGGACGACTGCAAACTGGGTGCTATAATAGAGTCTCCGGCCGACATGGAGATCCTCCAGTAGGGTCTAAATGAGACTGATGCATGGTGTCAAAGTCATGGTCTCAAGCTAAATGCAAAAAATGCGTAGTAATCCCCTTTGGAAAAAACAGATTACCCGCAAACTACAACATAGGAGGTAATCCCCTGAAATTTGAAGAAGAAATAAGGGATCTAGGGACCCAACTAGATAGTCAGCTTTCCTTTGATAACCATGTTGCCAAAGTGGTTAGACAATCCTTCTATGTGACCCATCTGATCATGAAAGGGTTCGCATCAAGATCTAAGGATGTAATGGTGCCCCTCTACTCTTCCCTCATCAGACCCATTATTGAGTACAATGCACCAACTGGAATGTACCTGGCTAGACATCTCCAGCAGCTGGAGAGACCACAGAGGTACCTAACCAAGAGGAT
This sequence comes from Protopterus annectens, assembly GCF_019279795.1. Classification (NCBI taxonomy): domain Eukaryota; kingdom Metazoa; phylum Chordata; order Ceratodontiformes; family Protopteridae; genus Protopterus; species Protopterus annectens. The sequence continues at coordinate 1,036,318,880 of NC_056748.1, forward strand.
TACTGGCCTCAAACAGTTGCCCTATGCAGCATGATTGAAAAAGCTAAGACTGTTCTCTGTTGCATACCGCTTTCTCAGAGGCGATCTCTGTCTAACGTACACTGCCATGTCCAACCCAGAATTGTTGAACATGCTCCATCTTAGCAAAACCAAATCTACTCGAGCTACACACTCTAGGGATATAAACCTCAACACAACAATGAATAGAACATGCTAGAGGGATAGATTCTCTTCGCAGAGACTTCCCTTACTATGGAACAGGGTCCCGATCTACATAAGACAGAGCCCCTCACTATCACACTTCAAGAGGAACCTTGATGAGTGGATGGGTAACAGAAAGTTCACACCGGGGATCACACCAACAGCACTACTAGATAGGGGCCAAGGGTACTAGCTGCTAGTACAAGGGTCTAGGGAACTACTAAAGGGGTGGTGAATACCACACAACCTGGCTGGGCTAATATATGCCTTCGGGCAGATAGCCCAGCACCAACCTATGAACCTATGACTTAGCTGCATTGATGTGGGATTTTATGGATTGCATGAAAGAACTAATTGGCATTTTGTATTTGTATTTAAGATCCCTTTTTTGTACTTTCTGTTTCCCTTAAAGGCAACTTGTTGATGAGTTAACAAATAAACATTTTTGAATTTCCTTACAATTTTTATGTGCATATAATCAATAGAATATAATATTCATGCCCACATTCTGAATACCATGAGGATTTATCTTTTGAATATTTAATTCCACATTTTTGTAACCCTTCCACATTGTAATAATACATGTCTGATATTTTTACTTCTGTATATGTAAAACACAATGGGTCATATTCTGAAAGACTTGCTCTTAGTGTAAGTAACTTACTTTGGTGTAAGGTCTACCTATAAACAGGCTTACATTAGTGCCAGATTCCAAAAGACCCTCCCTCAGCCTGCTCTCAGTGTAAGTGGTGACTTGCACTGAGAGCATGCCCTTTGAAATTGGGCCCAATGTTTCAGAGATTGATTTACACACCATCTGTCCCTTAATGGACAATTTATCTACAAGCAATCTCCAAAAGAAATGGTGAAACATTATTAAATCTTTAAATCTCTTCTTCTCCTTCTATTATTGCATATTTTATATCATTCAATTCGCCCACATTTCTATATAATAAAAAAGATATCCACACTTTTTCATATCCAACCCTTCTATCTTTTCTATAGTTTCTATGTTCATTTTTCATAATAAAGTTTTGTCATGATACTCTTGAATCTCTTTACTATCTAGATTTCTTATTCTTTTCAGTACCTCCTTTCATTTTTCCCACCCTTCCTAGTTCATTCAATACAGTTGCAAAAATGCCTTCTTTATTATACTTCATATTTTTCAAGCTTCAGAACAAATGTAAAGATGCTAAATAAATGCTAAGATTAGTTCATCCTGACCCACATTTCTCTTCTTTAATTTAAATGATTCCCTTTATCATTGAATTCAACCTCTAGCAAACACTTTTTGTAAAAACTTTTCCCTTTTTAGTTGGTATCATATACACCAACTAGGTATACTGATTTACCCCATTTACTGAATTTATCAAATATACTTTCAATCTAAAACACACATAAGTATTCTCCATATCCCAATACTTTATTTAATCTCATCTATAACCCTAACCCATTCTTTCTCTACCACCTTCCTTTTTCCAAACCTTCTAACATTGAAATTTCAGTCATACAAAAATAAACTCCTTCTGTCTTTGCCATGCTTTCACATTCCTTACTTTATCCTTTATTCATATCCAGTCTAACTAATCCCAATAATTTATCTCCTTAACAAGTTTCTACTGTCTAAGCCTTATTTCTTGCTATACATATTATACATTCAGCAAAATAAATATTAAAATGCATTTCCACCTTTTCTGTAATCCAGGACTTTCTCTCTTCAAATTTTCTTTCAGCCCCTATCAATATTGCATTTATCGCTAAAGTAAACAGTATGCTGATCATAGGGCAGCCATATTGAACTCCCCATTCTGAAGTCACTACATGCTGCCATCCATTAACTATAACTGTAACATGATTTTTTCATCTGCAATCTTACAATCTCAATTTTTTACTTCTTACCTTATATGCCTTCTCTAAAGTTTTTATGATGTCTCTTGCTACAAAGTTGATGTATTATTTCATTTGATTTTCATCTATTACCTTTTGTATTAAGACTAGTGTCTCTTGACTCTGCCTACTTTTTATGCTATGCACACTTTTTAATACTACCTCCAAAAGCTTTTCAAATGGTTTTGTAATATTTTCCTCATGATCTTGAAATCAGTATTATTCAGTATTATGCCTTTCATGCCCCCTTCTTCCATATAAAATGTATTACTTATTCACACATTTCACTACATAAAACCTTTATCCTTCCATTCATTTAATACTTTTATAAGTAATTGCTTCTGAGTATATAAATCATCTCTACAAACTACACACTTACTCCACCTAAGTCAGGCACTGAATATTCATTATTCTGTTTCAAAATGTCATTCAACTCTTGCAGCAGTGTCCCTCTCCAAATTTGTTTATCATCTCTAACCAAATATTTTCTATGTTTAATTAAATTTACATATAATTGTTCCTGTAGTATACAGTTTCTTTAATGATCTACTATTGTCATCATAAGTTCTTCCTGTTTACATTTCTCCTGACCTAACTCAGCTTTCATCCTTTTTTGGTAATCATCCTTCCTTCATTACTAACTTAGCCAAATATTGAGACACCTTCTCTTTTCTTTCCTTTCCTTTAAGCAATATTGCATTTATATAATAAAGTTTTAATTTTGTTCCTAATCCTCTCATATAGTTGTCTTTTTCACCTATGTTTTTTCCATTCATTTTCCTCTAAGGCCTTTTCTAAAATTGTTACTATATAATATTTCTTATTCTTAATATTTATATTTTTTTCTATCTTCAAATAAACAGTTGTATACATTCTTTTAAGAATAGCCCACTGTTCAGTCACAATGAGTAAAAATCTATCATAGTAAGATGATCTCCCCATAAATCTTCTATTTCATCTTCCAAAATATATCCATGTACTAAACATCCCATCAATTTCTTCATATTTTTCATTACTTCACCATTTTCATATATATTGATCCATAAAGCCAAATGAAATAAACAATTGTAACAAGACCACTCCATCTTGTTCTAACATATCTTCCAATAGCACAACATAATTTGTTTTAATGTTGCCCTAAAGTATACATGAGGCCTCTCATTTCTTAGGCATAACTGACCCCACATTAATATCTTGTGAACCTTTTAGCATCCTGTGCTACTTTCTTTTCCACTTTCTAACATCACAATTAAAATCTTCTGAAACTATTAACATTATGTTTACTGACATATAAAGTTTTATTTCTTCAAGTAACTGTTTATCTATCTTGCAATACCATATTTGCATAAAGTCAAACTATCTTCAATACTTTTCATCTAGCCTTACATCCACTAAAGACAATCTACCAACCTTTGCTATTATAATATCCCACACCTTTATGTCTGACCTTTTCAACAAAAATGCTATAACTCAGCATTTATCATGACCTAAATTCCTTAATATTTCTTATTTCATAGATTTTTTTGTTTTAAGTCTAGCATTACATCTAAAACCCAAGTAGCTAGTAAACCTATAATGTCTACATCCATTCTATTATGCATATTCTTTTAACTCTACATTTTTATACTGTTAACATTAACAAATACTAATTTGACACTTTAATTTTCTATTCTTTTAAGTCTGGGTGACTTTTTTCATAACTTAAAAAAATTGCCAACTGATTTTTTCTTGTAGTATCTTCTTTCTTCCTCAACTTCAGTTTCCCTGTTTTGTCACTATTATTAATTCAAAACAATTTTATGTTTTTACTTCAATTTCTTGTATTTCTATATGAATATTTTCCAAATCATATTGTTCTTTCTCCACTGTCCTCTTTTTCTTCATCCTGATTATGCTGAGTTATTTTTTTATCGTCATCATATGAACCCTGTTCAGCTGTCGTAATGCCATCAACCAGCTATTCTTTACTAGGAGGCTAACTGCCACACTGTCATTCTCCTCCTTACCTTTTAACCTACCTCTCTGCCACACTGTCATTCTCCTCCTTACCTTTTAACCTACCTCTTTGCCACACTGTCATTCTCCTCCTTACCTTTTAACTTACCTCTCTGCCACACTGTCATTCTCCTCCTTACCTTAACCTACCTCTCTGCCACACTGTCATTCTCCAACTTACCTTTTAACCTACCTCTCTGCCACACTGTCATTCTCCTCCTTACCTTTTAACCTACCTCTCTGCCACACTGTCATTCTCCTCCCTACCTTTTAACCTACCTCTCTGCCACACTGTCATTCTCCTCCTTACCTTTTAACCTACCTCTCTGCCACACTGTCATTTTCCTCCTTACCTTTTAACCTACCTCTCTGCCACACTGTCATTCTCCTCCTTACCTTAACCTACCTCTCTGCCACACTGTCATTCTCCTCCTTACCTTTTAACTGACCTCTCTGCTACACTGTCATTCTCCTCCTTACCTCTTAACCTACCTCTCTGCCACACTGTCATTCTCCTCCTTACCTTTTAACCTACCTCTCTGCCACACTGTCATTTTCCTCCTTACCTTTTAACCTACCTCTCTGCCACACTGTCATTCTCCTCCTTACCTTAACCTACCTCTCTGCCACACTGTCATTCTCCTTCTTACCTTTTAACCTACCTCTCTGCCACACTGTCATTCTCCTCCTTACTTTTTAACCTACCTCTCTGCCACACTGTCATTCTCCTCACCTTTTAACTGACCTCTCTGCTACACTGTCATTCTCCTCCTTACCTTAAACTACCTCTTTGCCACACTGTCATTTTCCTTCTTACCTTTTAACCTACCTCTCTGCCACACTGTCATTTTCCTCCTTACCTTTTAACCTACCTCTCTACATATATAGGCAAACCAGAAATGTCTGCTTTTTAAACTTTCTGCATTCAAGTTTGCAGCTACAAATATTGTGTACCTTTTCTCCACATTGGTGACATCTTCTTTTCACAATTGTTAATTAACTCTGTATTTTTACCACGGAAGCAGCATGTTTTAGATTGCTCCAGATAACACACACTATCCCTTGCAACTGCAACATAAATAACATTAGGTGAATAAACATCATCCTGCTCCATTTTCATCATTACCTCAGCTTCCCACTCCCCATTCCATATTTAATGATCATCTTTAGTCTCTGTAAATTTTTTTAACTTCTTTTTTTCCCATGTTGCTTCTAAATAAACAACAATGCTTGTTTGGTTATTCCATCAGTCCTAAACCTCATGGAATTATTTATTCTAAATTGCAATCATTGTCCTGGAAAAAAAACTTATTCCATGGATATCAGTCATTTGTTTCACATACTGATAAGAAATGTGTCATTAAAGAAAACATTTCCAAAATCAAACCAAATCCCAAAAGCATTCTTCACTTAAATGAATAAAAGCTCTAACATCAGTGATTTTAAACCCAAAAAGGACCACTATGTAGCAGCATATGAAAATGTCTATCTATTACATTGTTCATTTTGATTTCTATTTATACCGGTGGTCTCTTTGCTGTCTTCAGTGATAATGCTTTGTTGCTCACTTCCACACTCTCGGCTGCCACAGCTGCATAACCTTTTTTTACAGTCAGTCTGTTTATCTATTTTTCTCTATTTTTAACAATATAAATCTAAAATATCACTTTCTGCCTGTACCATGTTTTTTTCTTCGGGCACTCCAGTCTCTGCTGCTTCATTCAAAGACAAGACTAAATCATTATCTGGATCAGTTAGCTGACTTAGTTGCAGCAAGTCCTTGTGTTCTCTATCCTCTGAATGAAGAATTACTATTTATAGTTCTGAAGTTGTGCTTTCAATGTTTTTGAACTCCTCCTAACATACTTTACTTTCCACCTCTTGAACAGTTTCATTACAATGCTTAGATTGCATTTTGGGAGCTTTCAGTAGTTTCCACCTTATGCTCCAATTCTACAAAAGCACCAAAGGAATGTTTTGGCAGAAATATTTACTTCCTAATTCTTTTTGCTCTACTGCATCATTGTGGGCTCCATTACAAAAGACTTGCTCTCAGTGTAATGACCACTTAAACTGACAGCAAGCTAAGAACAGGCCTTTTGGAACCTGATCCCTAGTGTAACATAGGCCTTACACCAAAGTAAGTCACTTACATTGAGAGCAACTATTTCAGAATCAGGACAGACTTCCACTAAGAGCAGTTATTTTAGAATCTAGCCTTATGCCTGTCATTATGAATTTCCTCCCAGTCATCCTTATAGTAGGAATGGGATTACCATGCAAAAATGTAGGGTAGTTTCCCTGGTATTCTATTGAAATTCCCCTAGGCAATATGACTACCATCTCACATCTCTCCAGAAAAGAGTTTTCTGGATTCTGAGGTTAAATAAGTCAACAAACCATAAAACAAAATAAATATATAACATTTGGGGGGTTGCTTTTATCAGATATAATATCTCTTCAATGATAAAAAGATATTCCATTTAAAAACAATTGCATTAACTTTTTCAGTGATAACATAATTCATCTGAATAATGCTACTGAGCTCATGTGTTAATATAATTTCTACATATTGTAATCAATTATATTTCAAATTATAATTGAAATTAATTACTGAAGTAGGATTCAAACTTATATCAAGTAGCGTATATCTGGTGTTATCACTCACCTCTGGAACAAACTACCACTGCATGTCAAGCAGAATAACACCCTTGCCACCTTCAGGATAAACCTAGATAACTTGATGGGCAGCCTCAAAATTCTCTCCTGGTCTATCTTATCTTGCCCTATTTGTGGCTAAAGGGAAATTCTGAATAGGGTTTTTTGACCAGATTTGAAATGGTTTGCAGACCAATTGCTTAGTACTTACCTGTGAAACTTTGAACTGAATATGAGGTTAGAAATTTCACCCAAATCCTTCCATGAAACAATTACATTCTACTGAAGATTTTTGTTAGTTAAAATTAACAGACCATCTTCTGCAAATAATAAGATATTTGAATTAAATGTATCTTGTACAATGAAGTCTTTAGTACTACTATTATATCTTACTGAGTTTGCAAGTGGTTCCATAGTTAATGCAAACATAAGTGCAGATAAATGGAATAAGAAGTTATGTACTCACCATAACGTTCCATCTGAGTAGGTGGCTTCATTTGTCTGCAACCTTTGGATCTTGGATCCGACATCGGATCCGAGCCGGCAACTTATTATACAGCTATGGATCTGAGCTCCTAGCTCCTCCCCTCACCCATAATTCCCTGCCAACCCCAAATGACCTCAGATCAAGTTTGCCCTCCTACAGATACCTGGAAAGGTGTCCTAACAGGAAAAGGCAGGATAATACAAAAAGTGCTAACTCTTCTGAAGGCCAGGGGGAAGGGGGGGTGGTTGCAGACAAATGAAACCACCTACTCAGATGGAATGTTATGGTGAGTACATAACTTCTTAATCTGGAGTAGGGACTTCATTTGTCAGCAACCTTTGGGACAGAGTCCCCAGCTACCTGAATCTTGGGCGGCCATCATGGAAGGATGTTCCAGAACACTGCGGAGCCAAAGTATGCTCTCCCTCTGGAAATGACGTCCAGTTTGTAGTGGTTGATAAAGGAGTGAGATGAGGCCCAAGTGGCTGCCGAGCAAATATCATCCAAGGGAACTCTAGATTTAAAGGCAGCAGAAGTAGAGATGGAGTGAGTGGAATGTGCACAGACTCCCTGAGGTGCGGGCCTCCCAGAAGCTTCATAAGCTAGAAGAATACACTGGGAAATCCAGCGTGCAAAGTGACCTTCAAGACGGCTTTACCCAAACTGAATTTGGCAAAGGAGATGAACAGCTGATCGGATTGTCTGTGACCAGCAGTCCTGTGAATATAGAAACACAGCTGCCTGTGCACGTCTAAAGAATGCAGCTTGTACTCTCCTTTATTTTGATATTTAGGGAAGAAAACTGGTAGGTTGATGGACTGATTGATATTGGTTTCTGACGCCACCTTGGGTAGAAAGGAGGGATTGGTACTGAGGTACACTCTATCCTGATGAAAAACCAAGTAAGGGGATTTCACGGAAAGGGCTTGAAGTTCCGAAACTCTCTTCGCTGAAGTGATGGCTACCAGAAAAGTACCCTTGAGGAAGGTTTTGCATAGTTTAGCTGACATCAAAGGACCTGTCTCATGTCCCATATGGTAATGGGAGATGGCTGCCAATTGTACCTTGACTGTCGAACAACTGGCTCCTTGCTGAAAGAGTCTGGTGAGGAAGTCCAACATGGACGTTAAAGGGGCAGTGAAGGGGTCCAAATTATGATGTTCCGCCCAGACAGAAAAGCGCTTCCATTTACTGCGGTAAACTTTCCTGGTGGAAGGTTTGTGCGCTGCCACCAAGATGGCTTTGACTGGTGAAGAGATACCGGGAGTCCTGATTATGAGTGGAACTGGAGCAGCCAAGCTGTCAGCTTCAGGTTGTCCAGATTCGGGGTCGGTAAGCCTGATGGATGGGATATTAGATCCAGGCTGGGATCCAGAATCCAGGGAGGATTCACCAAGTGAGACCACAGGTAAGGGAACCAAGTTTGCCGAGGTCAGAATGGGGCAATGAGGATCATTCTGCTCCCCAACTGTGAGGCTTTCTGTAAGAGCTTTAGCATCAGGGGTAGAGGAGGATAGGCATAAAGTAGACCAGGCGGCCAAGCATGCACCAGAGCATCTCTCGGGGCTTCCCCTGATGGGGGAATCAGAGCGAAGAAGCTGTCGCATTTTGTATTTGAGGGAAAGGCAAAGAGATCGCAGCAGGGTTGCCCCCATTTTGCAAATATTCGCTTCGCTACTTGGAAGTTGAGAGACCACTCGTAAGGGGAAAGAATGGTGTGGCTGAGTTTGTCCGCCAGAATGTTGGTCCGTCCCGGAATGCGCATTGCGATCAGAAAGTGGTTGGTGGTGATCACCCATTCCCACACCCTCATGGCCTCTCTGCAGAGAGGGTAGGACCTGGTTCCCCCCTGTTTGTTGATGTACCAAACAACTGACATGTTGTCCATCTGTATCGCAATAGTTCCTGTGGGGAGAAGGTTCTGAAGTGCTTGCAACGCTAACAGCACCGCCGTCATCTCCAGAACACTGATATGCAGGGACGTCTCTGTGTCGTTCCACATGCCTTGGACTGTTCTGCCTGAGCAATGCCCCCCCCCACCCTAAGCGAGAGGCGTCCGTGGTCACTGTGGCGAGAGGGGGAGGAGTGCAGAAGGGCTGGCCTATATGGAGGTCTGGAGACTGGAGCCACCATAACAGGGCCCTCCTGCAAGTCTTGCTGATTGAGATAGGGTGGCAGAGAGGAAGAAATTGGAAGGATCTTTGCACTTGTAAGGTCCACTGAAGTACCCTCATATTTAGGTGAGCACATGGAAGAAGCTTAACTGCTGCCACCATGGAGCCCAGCGCCCTCAGGACCAATTCCGCCGGTGGAGCTTCTGATTGGAGGATGGCCCGCACATGAAGACTCAGATTCTGTAGTTGCTCCGAAGTCAGGTAGGCTCGCAGACTTCTGGTATCCAATCTGGCCCCTATGAACTCTATTACTTGTGTCGGAGCAAGGGAGGATTTGTCCGTATTGATTGTGATGCCTAACTGGGGGGCTAGGCAGAGAAAATAGTCTCTGGCTGAGCAGAGAAGATGCCTTGTTGGGGCGGTCAGGAGCCAGTTGTCCAGGTACGGGAAGACCTGCATTCCCTGGAGTCTCAGGTGGGCCACTATAACTGCTAAAACTTTGGTGAACACCCTGGGGGCTGTGGTGAGGCCAAAGGGAAGAACCCTGAACTGATAGTGGCTGGCTCCCAGCCAGAAGTGGAGAAACCTTCTGGATTGTCTGTCCATTAGAATGTGGTAGTACTCATCCTTGAGATCTATTGAGCACATCCAGTCATTCTCCCGCAAGAGGGGGAGAATGGATTGAAGAGTGACCATTCGGAATTTTTCCTTGGTTACCGACATGTTCAAGAGGGAAAGGTCTAGAATTGGTCTCAAGTTCCCCGTCTTTTTTGGCACCAGAAAGAACCTGAAGTAAAACCCTAATCCGAGCTGGTCTGGGGGCACAGGCTGGATGGCTCTTTTTCTTAGCAGCTGCTGGATTTCTGCAGCTGCAGCCTCCCTCTGATCGGGTGGTACATCAGGGAGGTTCCTGAGTCTGGGGACATGTTGCATTGGGATTTTGTAACCTCTGGATATGATCCAAAGCACCCAGCGGTCTGACGTGATGGACTCCCATGCCGCCAGATGCTTCGAGAAGCGCCCCCTGACTGCCTCTAGAGTGGAACAGTCGGGCAACCCTTCAGGGCTGTTGCGTGGGCCAATCAGAGAAAGATTCTCTGGACCCAAAGTTTTTCAGGGCCCCTCTGCCTCTAGGGTGGCGTCCTCCCTGTCCTCCTCTGCCACAGAAGGACTGGTTGTCTGGAGCGGGTTGGGAATGTTGCGATTTCTGGAACCACATCTTCCTCTGTCCCTTTTGGTTCTTCAAGAAGGACCTCTGGGGAGCAGAGAAGTGGACTCCGATGGCAGACAACGTCTTCCCATCCTTCTCGCTCTGGACAAGTGTCTCACGAATCATCAAAGGGGGCGTTTGCAAAGGACACCTTAAAGGGCTCTGCGAAGTCACAATGTTGGAGCCAGGCCTGACGTCTCATAAGTAGGCCCGCTCCACTAGCTTTAGCGGTTCCCTCAGTGGCGTGGGACAACAGTCGCATAGAGGTATTGGAAATAGATCTTAGAGTGGCCATACAAGTGGAATACAACTGCTTGTCCTCCGTCGACATGGACTCTGGGGGGGGGGGAGCAGCATATTCTTTAATAAGATCCCGCTGCATCCTGATGACATGTGCCATGTAGTTCAGAGACCTTACTGAGAAGGTCACTGAACTAAATACCCGCTTCCCAAGGCGTTCCATCGAGTGAGACTCCTTGCTCGGTGGATGGACTGAGGGGCTCTCCTGAGCTAGTTCCCTCTTAGTGGCTGCCGCCATCAACATGGCATCTATGGGGGGAGCCTTGCTCCAGTGGGACCGGTCTGCGAAGGGGCTCAAAATCCTATCTGGGCATTTAGGGACTGGCTCGACAGTGTCCGGCTCCTTCCACGCCCTGGTGGTGATAAGGTCCACCAGGGGGTCGGCCGGAGGGGACACCCAAGAGGTAGACGGGCCTGCTTTGAATGCCTCCAGGAACACGGACTCGTCAGAGGAATCCTTGGGGGCAGACCACCCACCCCTGATCCTGAGCATTTCCATGATGTCTCCAAAGGAGACATCCTCAGGGGGTGACCCTGGGGAGCCTTCCCCTTCATCCAAGTCCATGTCCTCTGTTAAGGACTCGGGGGAGTCCACGTGCCTCCTCTTTCACTTGTGCTTGCGAGGCACTTCCTCGGGGGGGGCTGTCCGAGGAGGTCTCACCAGCAATATCCTGTTCCAATGGAACAACCTGGGACATCAAAGCAGGCTGTCCCTGTGGCCGGGTGATGGAAGCCTGACCCAGCAGAGAGGGAGTGCAGGGTGGAGCCTAGACAAGGGCCGGGGGTCCGGATGCTCTCGACAGAGCCCTCTCCACTGCATCGAAGGCCGAGGGGGAGCCACTCTCCCTCTGCTCTGAAAGCCGACTCCCACTCAGATCCTATGAAGGGATCGGAACCGGCGCCGAGACCGCCGGATCCGAGGGACCAGTGTGCTCTGACCTGGATGGAGCCGAAGGTACACTGAATCCCTCAGATCCGAAGCTCGCCCCATGGCTCCAAGAGGTTGGATCCGATGATGGAACCGACAGACTCGAGGGCAGGGTCGGATCCGAAGTACCCAGATCTGTCAGCGCCAACCCGACGCTGCCCGGCTCCGAGTGCTCCGAACCCGGGAAGCGGGTCGGAGAAGGAGCTATCGGAACAAAGAAGGGTGTTGAGCTCCCACCTGAAGGGGGGGGGAGGCAAGAGCACTCCCATCTGCAGCTGGGCCTGGATGAACCTTCTCATCATCCGGTCCAAGTCTGCATCAGACAGGCTGTAGGTGGATCTCAAAGAGGCAACCAAGGCAGGCCTGGAATGCCGCCTCAATGACCTTGACGGAGATTGGGTCTCCTCCTTGAGTCCCAGGGAGAAGCAAGAGGATCAGAGCTGAGGAGAAGGAGACCTGGAAGCTGTGGAGGGAGAATCCCGCTTAGCTGGGGGGGGCCGAAGAGGAGGCCTCAGCCTGCCGCTTGCAGTACTTCTCCCTCAGTTTCTCCCTCCTGGCCTCCCTGTCTTCTGGCGCTTTAGTAGGAGTTTGAATCCCGGCCGGGGGAAGGGTGGCAGGAGTGGCCACCACCACAGGCTGAGGAGGTGCCACGGGAGTAGCGGAGGCCGAAGCCGAATCCGGGGGCAGAAGTCTCGCCAGGATCACCTTCAACCTCCGCTCTTTACAGCCCGAGGACATATGTTCAATCCCAAGGCACCGAACACACCAAGTGTGGCCATCTGCCGGAGAGAGCTTATGGCCGCACTCGGTGCACTTAGAAAAAAATAGGTTTTGGGGCCTCTGATATACCCAATACTAAATAAAAGCTACACAAATGCACTAGGCCCCAAACACAAGCATACACAGGCACACACTAATGACCAGCGAGGGGAGGGTAAACACTAAAAATTAAAAATTAACTGACTAAAGGGAAACCTAACACACACACACTGATTAAACTACTGAAAAGTAGGCTGATTAGACAAAAGAGTCACCTATCTGAAAATATTGCCAGGAGCTCAAAATCCAGATGACACACTTAAGAGCGGCAAACTAGATCTGAGGTCATTTGGGGTTGGCAGGGGATTATGGGTGAGGGGAGTAGCTAGGAGCTCGGATCCATAGCTGTATAATAAGTTGCCAGCTCGGATCTGATGTCGGATCCAAGACCCAAAGGTTGCTGACAAATGAAGTCCCTACTCCAGATTCTTTGTTTAGTTACTGTTCTTATATCTATTTCATAGGTTCATAGGTAGGTACTAGGCTATTGGCCCAAGGGCCTACGTAAGGCTAGCCAGCAAGGTTCCATAGCTTATGCCACCCAAGAAAGTTATTTTCCTGTGCCACTGTCCAGCAGAGACACAGAAGTGATCCCCGGGGTGTATTTCCTATTTCCCATCCACTCATCAAGATTTTTCTTGAAGAGTGCTAATGAAGAACTTTGCTTGACATAGATGGGTAGCTTGTTCCAGAGTATAGGAAGTCTCTGGAACAGGAATCTTTCCCTCCAGCGTGTCCTGTTTATTATGGTGACAAGGTTTCACAAGATAAATAGCCCCCAATTTTAATATAAGTCTTGGCGCCATAATATAATATTTTACTAAGTATACACAAAAAGATGGAAAGCAGAAATTTTCCAAAACTTTAAATAAGGTGTTCCAAATTAAGAAATCAAAAGCTGTTAAAACTCGAGACTTATAACTGCTAATTCTGTTTTATAATAGTTGTCATAAATTATTAGTGCTAACATTTTTTTAAGTTATCTTGGCTGCTAATTATATAACTTGAATGGAGTATAAAAAGTTTAAATTCGTCTAAAAAATTTAAAAAAAGTTTTAATCTGTCTTTATGAATGAACATAAATACTGTACAATAAATGTTTAACAAACACTATAAATCTATAACAAGAACATGAAATCAGATTTGTATATTGCTAAAGATTTGATGAATCTCTGACAAGGACAAAGTGCTTATCTCTTGTTTTAATTTTATATATGCTAACTCCAAGATTGCACAATCCCCAGGGAAAGGGAATATTCCCCTACCTGGAGATTGCTGATCTCACACACTTGTCAGCTATCTGTATAATCAACCAAATGCAGTTGATTAAACAGATATCGAATAAACCCTGCTGTCACACAAATTAGTCAATAAATGCAGTAGGCGACAGTTGTGAAAGATAACAATCCCTGGGTATTGAAATATTCCCTTTCCTCAGGGACTGTGTGATCTCAAAATCAGTATATATAATTAGCAGGTAGGTGCAGTAGGGCTTGCGTCATGCAAAAAACAATGTTATTTGCTTTTCTGTTTTTTGTGTGTTTGGAGTATAAATTGTATTTGATGAGGTTCTTTTTTAGTGCATGCATGGTGCATGTGTCGATGTTCCATTTTTGACCTACTGTGGTTGACATATAGGATACTTGATTAAATATAGTAGACCCATATATATATATATATATATATATATATATATATATATATATATATATATATGTGTGTGTGTGTGTGTGTGTATGTGTGTATATATATATATATATATATACACAAATATCTGTATGTGTTTGATTTTAATGCATCCCATAAGACATAATGTTACTGTTATCAAAGGAAATATATTTAAATTCTGTTTGAAATCATTCCTTGGTAACATATAAGGGATTCTATTAATAAATGTCAACTTTTTATAATCAATTCTTAATTTGAACATAAGGGCGTTATCATTTAATAATGAGCAAGGACTAATGGAAAAAGTCAGTTTTTGATTCACAACTCATTTGGTAAACCCTGCCTATCTGCATAGGTATTCCAAAAACATAAGATTAATAAAATGAAACATAAGGAATTTGTATCTTCAAAATCAGTGAAATATTTTCATTTTAAAAGACTGCTCCAATTTCTCAAAACTTTAGCTAAGGCTGAAATTCTAAACTCTTTATTAGCCCAAGTAAGTGATTTATCTGAAATAAATTAAAATTTTCCCCTAAAATCAAAATGAATTTATTTTTTACAAAAAGGATATCTAAGCAAACCTTAATTGTCCAGCACCCCAGTATTCAATACATATTAACCAATGTAAATAATTTGGTTTGGTATTATAAGATAGACAAGGAGAACATTCATTTATTGCCATTACATGTATACGTTATTCTATACTTAACATATTTTCCATAAAATTGCCCCCCCTTCAGTTATCTTTAAATGTTGAATGTGTAAGCATTTGACACTGATTAAAACAATTTGCCCAAGAACCTCTTGTAAAAGTCTGCTTCTTGTAAGAAGACAGGAAAACATTACTTATCTGATTTATATAAATTTAAGAATTTGAAAAGCCCAGCTGTTTTACCACTATTATTTAAACTGTTGATACTTACTGAAATACTAGTAATTGTTATTGAAACATTTCATAAAAACTTACATATACAGAAAGTGTAGCGTTCTACAAAATATTTGTATAAAAATCCAAAACAATCACCTGAAGTGGGTACATTCTAAGTGTAGATTTAAGTTATTTTTTTTAATTAAATGACGATTGAAATTCCATCATGTTAAAATATACCCCAGAAATTAGAAAGAAAGAAATGCAAGCACAAATGTAAAAGCAGAACTAAATTAAGTCTAGATTCCCTTGATTCCTGGTCTAATTAGAAAAACAAATTGCACACTCTTTCAATCAACTACTTTACATACATCTAGTGTAATCAGCAGCTAAGAGCTAATGTTATTACAAGTTAAGGTAGACTGGAGCAGATAACTTAACCACAGTGCAGTGCAACAACAATTAAGTATTATTAGCCAGCTCTGTGATGTAATGGGATAAATCTCTCACTATAGCATAGACAACCCTAGTCTGATTAGCTGCTCATTTGCCTGTAGGAACTCACTGGGGATGATGGGACTAAACAGCTGCTTCTGGCAAACCCATCCTGGTGAGAGGCAGGCAGTTCTACCTCAACACACAGGTGATACCTAGCAGATGCATGAGGTGTTACATCTAATAGAATCAAGTACTTGCCAGCTTACACTGTTTGAGTGCATTCGCACTTGTAAGCCAAGGGGAACTCATTGTGTGGAGGTATGCCTCCCCTTGGGAGACAGCAATAGCCGAGTTGGCAATTGCAGAAGGGGGAGCAGGGGATGCTGGCCTACTCCCAACCACTTGATTTTCACTATGAAACAGAGTTCTTATTGGGATTGCTAGGCAGGAATGAGTAGTTTGTAGTGATTTCACCTGTCCCATGAATACTCAGGTTTCATTACAGGCCTAAGCTCTACCTAGGAAAGATAATAAAAATAAATATTTGAAGGAAGGAAAAGAAGCATTTCCCCCTTTTAAAGCAAATGTTATAATTTTTTTCCTTAATGATGAATAATTAATTTCAAATGTGTTTAGTTCCAAAACCATTTTCCAAATATCTTCCATGGAACATCTTCTTCAGTCCATTAAACTCTATTTATTCTAGTACAACATATTTTTTGTTTTCTTTGAAATAAGTGCAGAGTTCCAGTTTTCTTTATCACATTGTCTTTTTTAGGCTGAATAATGTTAGACCATAGCTTCATAGTTGAGAATTAAGTTATTCTGGACACAAAAGACTGATTCTTCTAAAGTGTTGAAAAAAAAGTTATGTTCTTACCATAACATTCCATCTGTGTTGTTGATCTTCATTCATTCATGATGGATGGGTCTCAGTTCCATCCTCGGAACCGACTCAGCTGATATAACAAGCTCGCTCCAGCCAAAAACTCTCGAGCTAAGGTTACTCATAGTGCCCCTCTCCTCATCTCCTCAGATCAAGTTTGCTCATAAGGAAAAAAAAGCAGAGGCTTTGTCTGAGCAAATTCCTTATCATGTAACCAGGACCAAATCTGAATCTCCAGGAGTCTTTTGGAAGGGGTAGGAGGGTGGGATGTCATGAATGAATGAAGATCAACAACACAGATGGAACGTTATGGTAAGAACATAACTTCTTTATCCAATATTGTTAATCTTCATTCATTCATGATAGATGGGACAGAGTCCCTAGCTACTTTATGTCCTGGGAGGCCCTATGGGAGGATATTCTGAGCACCACTAAGCCAAAGGATGCTCTCCCCACTGGAGACCAAGTCCAATTTGTAATGAGTGATAAAGGTATGAGGGGTAGCCCAAGCGGCTGTGGTGCAAATGTCATCCATAGAAGCTCTGGAATGAAAGGTCACCGAAGTAGCAACTGATCTGGTTGAATGTGCCTTGATTTTAATTGTTAAACGCATTTTGTTCTGTTGATAGACAAAAGAGATGCAGTCTCTCAGCCATTTTGCCAACGTGACTCTGGAAACAGATTTTCCCAATTTGGATCCTGAAAAAGACAAGAATAATTGGTCAGATTTTCGGAAAGATTTAGTCCTAAGTAGAAACGTAATTGTCTGTGTACATCCAATAAATGCAAACAATATTCTCCTTTATTAGAAAAGTTTGGGAAGAAAACTGGCAGGCCAATGGATTGATTAATATTTAACTCCAAAATAACCTTGGGTAGAAAGGAGGGGGTTAGTCCGAAAAGATACCCTCTCTTTGTGGAAAACTATAAGGATGTTTTATGCACAAGCCTGTAATTCTGATATTCTTCTCACTGAGGTAATGGCTACCAAGAATGGAGTTTTCTAAGACAAGAATTTTATATTGCAAGTGGCAGCAGGCTCAAAGGGATGATGAGTCAAAGTTTGTAGGACCATTGTCAAATTCCAAGGTTCAATGGGCTCTTTGAATGGCGGTTTTATATGTTATGACTCCTTTCAAGA
The DNA here is from genome assembly GCF_019279795.1 of Protopterus annectens. Taxonomy (NCBI): domain Eukaryota; kingdom Metazoa; phylum Chordata; order Ceratodontiformes; family Protopteridae; genus Protopterus; species Protopterus annectens. Next base: position 1,036,336,486 of record NC_056748.1, read on the forward strand.
AAGTTTTACAGAGGCAGTGAGATATTAAAGAAGTATCTTGGAAACCATTATGGAAGTTTGAGATAGCTGCTAAATGGACCCGGATTGTAGAAGCTGATGCTCCTGAATGGAGTAAGGTTGATAAATACTTCAACACCATATTAATCAGAACTGAAAAGGGGTCCAGTTTCTTGAGACCAAAAAACAAATCTGTTCCATTTACTATAATAAATTTTTCTAGTGTACGGTTTATGGGAAGCCAGAAGTATTTTTTGTATAGGGAAGATAGGTTATTTTGCCTGGCAATTAATGGAAGTGGAGGTACCAAGCTGTCAGCTTGAGACTGGATAGGTTTGGGTGGATCAACCCCTGAGGGTGCAACAGTAATCCTGTTGTTGGATTCAGAGTCCACAGGTGGTGAACCAGGTAAGGACAAAGGAAAGGGAACCAGACTTGTCAGGGCCAATAAGGTGCAATGAGGATCACTTTGCTTCTCAGCTAAAGTGCTTTCTTTAGAAATTGTGGAATCAGAGGAAAGGCAGGGAAAGCATAAAGCAGTCCCAGGCCCAATCATGTACTAGGGACTCCCCTGAGGGGTGATTAGGGCAATGTAGTTGCTTCATTTGTGGTTGGTAAGAGATGCAAATAGATCGCAGCAAGGCTGACCCCAGTGACAGAAAATCTCCGTCGCTACTTCGGGATTGAGGCACCACTCATGAGGCAGGAGAATGCATCTGCTCAGCTTGTCTGCAGTCACTTTGGAATTCTGGGGAATGTGCGTTGCAACCAGAAAGCAGTTGGAGGCTATCACCCACTGCCAAACTCTCATGGCTTTCGGACACAATGGGTATGATCTGGTTCCCCTCTGTTTGTTGATATACCAGATGACCGACATGTTGTCCGACTGGATACCAATTGTCCCTGACAGGAGAGCAGATTGGAATGCTTGCAATGCCAGAAGCACTGCCCTCAAATCTAGGACATTGATAAGCAAATTGGCCTCTAAGGGGGTCCAAGTGCCTTGGAATGTCTTTCCCTGAAAATGCCCCCACCCCACCCCATAAGGGATGCATCCATAGTCACTATGTTCTTGGACTGAGAGGGTGAGAAGGGACAACTTCATAATTCCATTTCTGGCTTCATCCACAATTTCAGATCTTGCTTGCAGTGGTTCATTATTTGGATTTGGTAGGACATGGGAAGTGTTAATAGGGACCACTGTGACACTAGGACCTACTGTAGTAATCTCATATGAAGTCTTGCTAGGGGAACTATAGTAATCCAGCAGTTAAAGGACTGAATGAGCTGGGACTGTGTCCTGAGACAGTATCACTCAGAGTGGAGATCTTAGTCTCTAAAGCATGTGAAAAGGAAGGGCGACCAGGCAAGACCTTGTGTCAAATGGTGCTCCCATGAATTCTAGGCTTTGAGTAGGCACTAGTTTTGACTTCTCTTCATTTATTGAGCTCCCTAAGAGTCATGCTAGCTGTAGAATGTAGTTCAAGGTGAGAAGCAGTAGATGCTTGATGGGGGTGGTAAGGAGCCAATCAGCTAGATAGGGAAACACGTGGAATCCTTGCAGTTTCAAGTGAGCTGTTACATTTGGTGAACACTCTGGGGGCTGTATAGAGACCAAAGGGCAGTCTTGAAATTGGTAGTGATTGGCTCCCAGCCAAAGGTGGAGATATCTTCTGGAGCATTTGTCCATTTTTATATTCTAATACACATCCCAAAGCTCTATCAAGCACACGCATTCTTTTTCCAGAAACGGGAGGGTAGACTGAACCACTCTCTGGAATTTGATCTGTCTGATGAACTTGTTTAGGATGCAGAGGTCCAAATTTATCCTCAAGTCCACTGTCTTTTTTGGCACTAAAAAGAACACTGAATAAAATCCGGACTCTGTCTGGTCTGGTAGACTGCCTGGATGACTCTCTTTTGGAGCAGCTTTCGAATTTTTTGTGCTGTTACATCCCTCTGACAGGGTAGAACATCTGGGATTCCCCTTTCCGGCCTCAGGTAAAGATTGAAGGGAATGTGATAACCTCTGGTAATTATCATCTGCACCCAAGAATCTGTTGTTAGGGAATGCCAGGCTAAGTGGTCCAGACAAAATCATCCCCTGACTGCTTCCATAGGCAAGCAATCGGGCTGCTCTTCAGGAGTGCTTGTAGAGCTGCCCAGAAAGGAAATCTCTGGACCCCTGGTAAAGAGGACCCCCTCTGCCTCGGGGGGGGGGTGTCTTCTTGATGAGTTCCCCCCTCTGCCCCAGGGGGGAAAACTCACCACGTGTGTCACTGAAATGCCCTTGGGATTTCCTGAACCACATCTTTCCACTCCTCTGATACCTAGAGTAGGATTATTGGGGAGTAGAAAAACATAAGCCCACAGCAGATAAGGTATTGCCATACTTCAAACACCTGGCTAGCGGGCCTTTAACTTTTGGACTGAAGAGAGAAGAAGCATCAACAGAAGCACCCACTGCTCTGGCCGCCACTTCAGTTGTATGTGCAATCAGCTGCATGGACAAGTTAGATATGGATTCCAGGGTGGCAAGTTGTGAAGCAACTTTGTCATGAACCTCATCAGACACTGCTCCATGATCAGGTCTCTCTGGAAGTGGGTAAAATGTGCCAAATAGTTCAACTGTATGACAAAGTTTGTTGAAGTGTAAACCTGCTTCCATAGATTGTCCAGTGTCTGAGACTCCCTGTTTGGAGGATGGACAGCAGGACTTTCCTCTGCGAGTTCTTTCCTTGTGGCCACTGCCATCACCACAGCATCTACTGCCAAGCCTTTGGACCAATGGGGCGGATCCTCTGGAGAGTATTTTATCCGGTCTCCAGAGAATTAACTCAATGGTGTCAGGGGCCTTCCAGGCATGCTGCATGATGAGCTTAACCAACTCATCTGCAGGTGGGATCACCCAGGAAGTAGAGGGTTGAGCATGGAAAACCTGCAAGAATACAGATTCCTCAGAGGAAGGGTTGGCGGGCTTCTAGTCACCCCTCTGTTTCAGAAAATCCAGTATGTCTCCAAAGGAGACATCCTCAGGGGTGAACATGGGGACCCTTCCCCCTCATCATAATCTGCATTTTCAGTGAGAGATTCCTCAAGGGAATCAATGTGCTTCCTCTTGCACGATCTCTTATGGGGTGGCTCTTCAGGGGGAATGTCTGAAGAAGACTCCAAAGAGATGGTGCCCTGTGGTAGGGTATCTTGCTGCCCCCATGCCTGATGTTCCACTGTAGTGGACTGTGTCAGCTGCAAACCACAGGACATGTATATGTGACATTCTAGTGCAAAAAGGGGCCAACTGTGAGCCTGCCCAGGCGAGTGCCTGCTCCATAACCTGGAAGGCAGGCCTGCCTGAAGAGGGATGGGACCCCAGAACTGAGAAAGACAACCTCAGAACCAGGGTCACACCCTGCTCTGACAAGCCCACCTCCAGGAAAGAAGCCACAAGAGGACTCAGAGCTGCCAAAGCAATCAGAACCATAGACAGCACCGTAGAAAAAAAATTGGTGCCGTACTAGTGGTCATGGTGCCGAAAGACCAGTCATGGTCTCGAGTGTGTATCAGCTCTGACTGAGCCGTGGTCTGCAGGGTAGGTTCTGGAACCACGGTAAGATCTACCAGTGGAACTGAAGAAGCTGGCACTGGGATAGGCATCAGCATCGGGGGTTCCAAGACCTGCGGGAAGGTTGAAGAAGGAACATAGGTTGGAGTCTGTGGAGAAAAACATTTGGTTCTGGGTGGGAGGGAGGTCCTAGATGATGTTGGGATGCCTCTGGTCACTAGTAGCTGATCTACAAGTCTCCCTACATAGATCTCGAAAAGACTCCTGGTGGAATGGGTTGACATCCTCGATGGAGATTCAGGACGGTCAAGGAATGGACTTAGCTATTGTCCAACAAAGGGGTCAACTGACTGAGAATATCAGGTTCTGGCTAGTGTCTCGACCTTCGGCACTGTGGTCGTAAGACCAGAAGGTTGTGATGATGGGGGGAGGGGTTACCAGTTTTAAGGGAGAGGCTACTGTTGGTGCCAAGAGGGTCTGCGGTGCCGTGGAAGGGGTCGGTACTGTGGGAATAGTACTGGTTGTCAGTTCTATAGTCAAGGACAGCACCGTGGATGGAGTTTTAGACTCTGGTGCAGAGTCATTTTGGCATGTTTCCATTTCATTTCCATATGAACCTAGGCCTTAGTGGTTTTTGAATCCTGGGACTGAGGAAACGATGGCACTGAATGGCTCCTTCTTCTTCGTCTCTTTTTTAGGAGGGGTTGAGACCTCTGCCTCAGATAAAGCCTCCGAGAAAGGGGTTTTCAAGAGACCCTTTAAGTTTAATTTTTCTTGTGCTTAGCTAAGGTGCAGGCACTAAAGCCCTTATAGAGCTTACATGGCTGAAATTTCAAATGTGGTACTCCTAGGCAATAGACAGAGGAGAGATGACTGTCAGAGTTTGGCATCTTCCTGCCACATTTATCACACTGTTTAAAACCAGTTGTGCCCTTCTTGTCAGCCATTATGAAAAATCCAGTTGGCAATTAAACAGTTATTAAACAAGAAGAAATATCCTTTCACGGCTATGTATACAGACACATGCACACAGAAAAGGAAGTTTTTTTTTTGATTTACTAACACTGGTAAGTAGAAAGTATACACAAAGGGTAAAGGGAAGGGGAAAGAGAATAACAATGATGGTAATTAAATTACCAAAAGGTAAGGGGAAGGGAGGGGCCTGTACCAGTGATGGCACGAAAAAATACCAACAAGGTAAAAAGGAAGGAAACTTCACTCACACTGGAAGGGAACTATCACTGACTATAAATGATTAAGATATAGGAGATTATAAGGGCAAATTTGCAAAAATTAAGAGAAAAATGAAACACTTAGATTGAGAGCTGGCCTGACACGTCTTGAAACTCAACGTGGCAAACGAGATCTGGGGAGATGAGGAGAGGGGCACTATGGGTAACCTTAGCTTGAGAGTTTTTGGATGACCAGAGCTTGTTATATCAGCCGAGTCAGTTCCAAGGATGGAACTGAGACCCATCCATCATGAATGAATGAAGATGGACAACATCAGATATTTAGTTTCATTTGACAGAAACAATCCGAGTTTTGCAGAACAGATGCTATGAGTGTTTATATTATTCTTTGTGAGAGATTTAAAGAAATACCATTATAATTTCCTTTTTTTTTTCTACAAGCATGACCCAGCTTGGGAGACCACAGCATTTCCTTACTAAAGCAATCCAGCATGTCTTCTTGTGAGCCGTACTCTCACTCTTTTCCTTGTCCTTTTAACTTTTAAAACCTAAACAGCTTTGAATAATCTAGCCTAAGCAGTCTCCTTCACATCCAGAAACTGTGTAAACACTAACTCAAGAGATTTAAACTTCCACTGCAATATAAACAGAACCTGCTGGTGTGATAGATCTCTACCACAAAAAATATCTTTTTTATTTAACAGACTCCCGCTGTATATAAAACATAGTTCTCTTTCCCTTTTAAGCACAGTCTGGATGATTGGATGGGCAATCATATGTCACCCCTGGTCTGGCCCCTCAAGCCCTTACAGAAATGAGATGTGACTAGATGGAAATCAATTCATCCTGCTGAGGATCTGGTATTAATTTATATCTTGGTAAATTCAATGTGGGATCATGTGGCTAGACTATAAATGGTCCACCAGATAAACAGCCTAGTACCAACCTACGAACCTATAAAAAGTAATTATCAAACCTCCTAGTCACTTTGCTAGGGGAGTTTGACCAGGTAGATCTTAAGAGGAGTACCTTATAAAGATAAAGCATAAAATTCACAGTAATGACTCATGGTGGAAAGACTGGTTTTGTAGTAGGCTTCATTAAGGATCTGTGAGCTCTATCTACTCCAGACCAAAGTTAATTCATTAAGTTAGAGACTTTTGAGAGACAGGTTTTAAAAACTGTTCCATGCTATTACATTCCATTTCCAGGTACTCCATACATTAAATTATTTTGCCTTCTTCTCTTTTTCTAATTCCTCCATTGTGTCCATTAACCATGTATTCTGTTTTAAGAGAAATTCTGTCTAGTTTCCTATTTCTTTAAATCTGCCATCTATGTCAGCAAATTAGTTTTTCTGCTGGCTTTTATTCTAATTTATTGCTGCTGTATCATGCACTTCAGAAGTTCATTTTGTCAACAAATATCCTAAATAAAATACAATTAAGTATGAAAGTGATCCATCTTTAATTATAAACTCTAAACAGAGATCATCATGCTTAAGTTCCTTTTTTAGAGACAGTTCCTATTGAAAAGACAATGTCATTTGCAAGGGTAGTCCACTGTATCATATTTTAGGAAAGTTAATATATTTTCACAAGGTGCAGCGGTTAGCGTTGCTGCCTCACAGCAAGAGGTTCTCCAGTTCGATCCTCGGCTGAGGTGCCTTCTGTGCGGAGTCTGCAAGTCCTCCCTGTGGTCGCATGGGTTTCCTCCGGGTGCTCCGGTTTCCTCCCACATCCCAAAAGACATGCTGTAGGTGGATTGGACATTCTAAATTGGTCCTAGGTGCGAGTATGTGCGTGTGTGCCTTCTGTGGAAGGTTGGGTGCCGGGCTGGCAACTCGACACTGTAAAACTCCACTGCCAATCATGAGTGGACAGGTGATCCGCTGTGGCAACCCCTAACCGGGAAAAGACGAAAGAAGAAAAACTAATTTTGCTGATCTGCAGAAAATCAAGCAGAAAAATGCATACAGCATAATATTTTCTTTTAGTTGAAAGATTCAACACAACTTTTTTTCCTACAAGAAAGTATAAAAACACAGAAACGGCTGCTGTCTCCAGATTAAAAACCCTTTACTTAAGTGCACAATGACTAACACAAGAGCTTTCACCATATAGGCATCATCAGGTGTATCAAAAAGCACTAACAAACACAACCTTTATACCAATTAAATGATCACATAACACAAATTTAAATACACAGTACATCCTCTTGCATATCAAAAAATGCATCTTCAAAAAGCAAGATATGATGGTAAAAGCACAGTGATAAAAAACAATAAAAAAACACAATAATGAAAAACAGTAATGAAAAAAACAACAATAAATAACTTCCATATATATATATATATATATATATATATATATATATATATATATACACGTACTTCATTAAAACTATCTCTTGAGGGGTCTAGACTTTAATTTGGGTTTCAGAGGTACGGACTTATTGAGTCCATGTCCTGCATCCCTCCTGAGTCTAACAATCCAAGTTGATTCCAAATTTTCAGTCCTATTGCATATATTCCCCTGTCTAACATTCTCATAAAACTCTAGCTACAACTAAAAACTTAAATTTATGGGTAGAATCTGTATTCAATACATGTTTAGCAAGTGCATTAAGTCTGTTACCCTTATTAATGTGGTAAATATGTTCTCTGATACATTCTGTGAAGGGACGATCAGTTTCCCAACATAGAACATTCTAGAATTTGTGCAATAAGCTAAATAAACAATATGTAATGTATCACAGGTGGCATCTACTCTAAAAGTATACATTCTACTATTGTCCGGATGTTCAAATTTGGAACTAGTATCAACGTATATGCACCAATTACAATGACCACATGGTCTGGTACCTCGATCACTATATTTTACCTGCTTATACTTGGGATAGCACAACCTGCGTCTCAACAATTTGTTGTTCCTAAATAAAAATCTGGGCTCCATATCAATACATCTGGAGATCTCTTCATCAGTAGTGAGGACGTCCCAATATTTCCTGATAATATCTATATAATCCCTGGTGTTAGTGGTGTATGTCACCTTAAACCGCAACCTTCTATCGGTAGATCACTTCTGCCCCCCCCCCCTCCCCCAGATGAAAAGTATGGTCTAGCTTCATTATGTCTTTTATTAATGACTTGGTTCACACTATTATGAACTAGTTGATCCTCATAGCCTCTCTCTCTCAGATTCCTAATAGCAGTATCAACTTCAGACAACATTGGATCAGTTATTTCTGCTGAGTATTAGCAGGAAGATCTTACACAGTGGCCATTTTAGAATCACTCTCCAACCAGCAGGTTTTTAATAACTACTTAATTCAAAAGTCAATAAACTTGGCTTAATAAAACAAACAAAACAAAAATCAAACATTTATTTCAGCTAAAGTTGTAGGACAAAGTCTAAATGCTCTATTTGCACATGGTGAGGAAAGTACACAGGTTATGGATCTATTTTTTCTTATGAAAAAGCCAGACCTGCGTATGACATGATCATGTATCAGAGTTATCTATAATGGACTTAATACCAACAAAATCTTATAATAATAGTGACTTCTAGCATTTAGGTAAACAACTTCCTAATGTATTTTAAATGTTTTCTTTACAACTATTGCCTAAGTTTTGTGTGTCTTAGATAGGTTTGATACACAAATAATCACATAAGCGTGTCTTTAAAAGTCATCATATCCACTGGATATAAACTGATACAATTTCCTGCTGTAAGACTCCTCTACAGGAATCTCAATTAAATAAATGTTAGCCTTGACACTTGTGAAGTAAATCAAAGGAAGCTGAAATGAATGCATAATAATAACGACATTCAAGGGTAAAAGATGCTGACCTGAATGGATGCAGCAGGGTACCTTTCCTAAATTCTAGAATGCCAAGTCTGTAAGTAAGAAAATGGGGACATACACCATCCAAGATCACTGTACCTTAGAGTATTCCCTTTATAAAATGGGGATGTATCCTGTCTAAGATCACTGTACCTTAAAAGTATTCCCTTTATTCGAAGGTATGAGGATCTTATACTAAGTAGTGGGGGTTCATGATGCAAGGGTATTGCCTGTCTGCAAAAACACTTTAAGGATAACAGCAGTAGTGGACAGTTTCTGTTCTTTTGTTTTGTTGCTGTGTTTTTCTAAATCCAAGATTCACAATTATAATAGGGGAGTCAGTATCTTCACAGGCAACCCAGCTTTGATCAGCTGTCTAGGTGCTGGACATCATATCAAGGAGGAAGAAAGAGAAATGAGTGGCACCTGGGCTGCTTAGTTTTTTTTTTTTTTTTTTTTTTTTTTTTTTTGCTGGTGTGGTATTCATACAGCATTTTCTGATAGTAATCAGATGAAATTTTAAGCAGTTGCTGTTATTGGGGGCAAGGAGAGACCATAGCAAAATGATCAAAATATGTGGGAATAAGCACATGCACAAAGGTATGGGTCAGTGCAACCCTTGGCCATGGGAAGAGGGGAATTACAGATAGGTCACAAAATTAAAAAACAAACTTTTAATTAAGTAGGCTCTACAGTTTATTCATAATGAACTGAAGTGAGTGGACTAAATAGTCCTTGTCTACTGCCAAAATAAAATGTTTTTTTGTGTATTTAAGGAAATACATCATTGTCTACAATATAATAAATGCAAGGTCTCAAATGGATTTCTGTAACTCCCACCCCCATACAGAGACAAACTAAGCAGGTCTATATTAAATCAGCGAACGCTTAAAATAGCGAACGCTTATTTATCTACCCTTTAAGAGCGAAAGCTGACAAACTCAAAGACACGGAACAGCATTTTTTTTTCCAGGAAAAAAAATCACTGGGCCGTTTTGGGGACTTTGCCATTTCCTCCACTGTGGTGCAATATCAGACTTGGCATATTTAAGTAGGGGGGTGTGGGGGGGGGTGAAACCCCTCACTTTATTTTGTATTTTGAACTTTTTTTTTTTTGTGGAACAGCAATTTTTTCCCGGGAAAAAAATTGCTGTTCTGTGTCTTTGAGATTGTCAGCTTTCACTGTTAAAGGGTCAATAAATCAGCATTCTCTATTTTAAGCATTCGCTGATTTAACATAAACCCAACTGAGCAACAACAGGGAATAGAAGGAGCCCTGGTATAGCATGCATAGAACATTGGAACATAAATATTGTCAGAGCATAAAAATAATAAAGAAAATCAAATTCAGGTAAATGCAACACTCACAGAAAAGTTCAGGGGCACAAATCAGGGGTTAACAAGTAACAGGACTACATCAGAACTGCAATGAGGTGAGATCACTGCTTGCAATCTGAGAAGCACCACTCATTTCATATTGCTAAATAAATTCCATATGTTTTAGAGCTCTCGATGTAAAGGAACCTAGCATTCTGACTTACTGTCCCAGAATATCAGTCCCACTTGAATGACAATATTTCCTAGTAAAAAAAGGGATAGTATGATTACCCCATTCTCCTATGTTGTTACTGCAGAGGAAGTCTACTGAAGGTATATTCCACATAATTCAGAATGAAGTGGTCAATAGTAAGTAGCATCTAGGTTAAGAGTGCCCATCTTTAAGAATTAAAATAAAACCATAAACTTTAGTAAGATATTTATTATTTTGTTTTATTTTTGCATGGGTAATGCAACACCAGACAGCATGTACTACACATTTCAACTGTTGCAGCAGTGCACAGGTAATGAATCTCACTCAAGTAAAAACAGATCATAACAACCTTTGGATTTTAATAAAAGATTTTTTATTGTGTTCTCAGAAATACTATCAATTACTCACTTTCAAACATTACAAGGTTTTAGAAAGACCTTTGTCCTTGTAGGAAGGAATGCAAATTCTTGGCAGAAATGCTGGCCATCAGAGGTCAATCACCAACACAAAACAAAGGTGACAAAACGCAATGGTATGCATCCACTGACTCACTGTAGATTGGCACAGTGCATATAACTGAGCCCATTTGTGACATCTTATGATATAAAGCTTAATGATAGCACCCTTACTGTGAATCGGTATAGACAGTTCTTAAGATATGAGCACTCTGTACTCAGGTGTGGCTTTCTTGGAAGAAAAACTGATTCATAAGCCTTTGTAGTTTCCCAGCAGCATATATACAGATTTTATTCACACCAATATCGATAATACGTTCTTACATTACAGAGGTTAATGTTAATGTTTACCACACTGGAAAATTATTTTACTTCCAGGTATTCATTAACATTTTGCATAAGATGTATTAAAGTTTAATTTAATTAGTCAATACTCTGAAATAAACCTTCATACAAGTCCTGGTACAGCTAGCTATATGCATGTAATCGTTCTCTCTTAACCTGGCACACACTGAATTTTAAGTGGCTAGCTCTCTACATATAAATTATTAACATTTTTCTCTGTGTTTTACAACAATATTAGAATTTTCAAGCTCCCTGTTTTGACACAATTGCACCCTGAAAAATTGAATGTGTCACTGATTTGGCATTTTAGTTATTCAGTTTTTGGTGTTGTCCATGTAAGTTCAGAGTTATGAGCATATCTTTCAATTGTCCATGTTTTCATAGAGTGGTTATCTTAAACGTGGGGTTTCTGGAAAATCATTAATGATTGACTTCACTTAATAATGAGAGAAGTTTGCATTTCTGCTGTTATATGCTTCAGAAAATGCATGTTAATATGAAACTTGTTATTCTACCAAGTTTATAAGCATTTAATGTTTGCTAATGCAAAACCTGCTATAGCAACTTTCTAATTTATAAGTATACTAACTATAATCTGTTTGTTGTTCTAGCAACTTTCTAATGCCAGTATTCAAAGTCTGGCCTTGGCAAATGGGTTACGGTTATGTACGATTAGTGGAGCTACACAGATATGCAAATAAGTTTGGTGAAAGGCATTTACAATGAATATGGAAAAGTGAAACATTTTTTTTAAAAATGCACCCACTTTTCGCAAAAGAGTAACTTATATAAAGAACAGTTTTACAAACTTGCAAATCACTTTGCAAAATCGTAACCTGTTCTTACAGCTGTTTTTTCGCATATCACAGGCAAGAGGAGCTGAGCACAGTCATGCTCAAAGGGTGTTAGCAAAGCTCCGGACTGCGCAGCAGCCAAGAATTATTTTTTTAAAAAAGAAAAGGGGTTTATCATTTGTTATAAGGGGGTATCCTTTTTGTGGACACCCTGATGGCTTTATTAAGGAATAGAAAGGGGATGATGGGAAATATTCAGAAAGGGGAGACAAAACAAAGACCTGAACACACAAGGGAAACATCAAGAGGGTTTGTGTTTGAGGATGTGGAAGAGGATAAGTATTATGTTTTTGTTGGGAGATAGATCCCACTATTTCTTTCATTTTTTTTTTTTTATAAGAAGGTAGTGTGGTTGGGAAATTGGGAAGGGGTGAAGGAGAAAACATAACTGAAAAAGGCCTGTGAAGTGTCAGCTGGAATCCCAATCTACAGAGTCTCAAAGTCACCCACTGCCAGATGGTGTTGCAGTGGAGGACCCCTATGTTGAAGGGGTAGGGACCTAATTTTGGTGTGGTGTTCAGCATACTGAAGAGCGGCTTCGACAGGCTGAATTCTCCTGTCTAATACCTTTCCCAGTATGCCCTTAATCAAACTCCAAAGCCCCCTTTCAATAAGGTTTGCTAAGCTGTTATGTGCCAGAGTGCCTGCAAAAATGACATCTTCACTCCAAGCCTGCAAGGATGTCCCGGACTGGCAGAGGGAGAGCTGTCTCTCGCCTGGGAGGTATGTACCTGACCTGCTCCTGAGGTATTTGAACCTGTAAAAAAAAAAAAAAAAGAATGGGAGAGAAGTAAAAGAAAAAAGGAGAAAGGAATTAATAAGTAAAATAAGAAAAAAAAGAGATAAAAAGGTAGGAGAGACAAAACAGAAAAAGCACAATAAATCCACACACCACTGTTTACATGTAATTAAATACAATGCTAACATGTTCCAGTAAAACCTTTATTGAAGTAAAACTTGTATATGGGAAGTGCTTATACATACAGCTGGACAGTGATTTAGGATATGCTTTTCTACTTGGGAAAAATAAGAAGAGCATTGCTTCCAGATACTTGTGATGAACTGAAATGGTCTGAAAGGATGTATGTTTCAGATTATGTACATTCAAAATACAGAATACAGTGCCAAAAACAAGTAATTATTGCAGTGAATCAGATTAAAAGTCAGGTTATAAAACATGTTTATACTTGATCTCATCATCACGAACATGGGAGCACAATGTTCAACGCCAGAAGTATACCCCTCACTGGTGAGATCTGATCACAAACTAATCTCGCTGGAGGTCCTCATCCCGCCCCCACCCGAAATGAAAAAGACCACAGTAAAGAACTTCTCGAAAGCCGACTTCACACTTCTAAAGACTAGTGTGGTCTCCTTTAAGGCCCCTGAGCTGGCGGTTAACATTACTCAAACCGCTGAATCACCTACAAATGCCTTCTACCAGCACCTGCAGGGCTGCATGGATCAGGCAATCCCAAGCAAAACAAAGACTCTTTGTACCAAAGGCAAGCGTCCAGTCTGGTGGACCCCAGCCATAAACAAACTCTACAACAAAAGGAGAAAGCTACTACAAGATAGAGCAAAATCCTTAAAAGGTAAGACACCACTGATCACTATAAGTAAAAAGCTAAGAGCTCTCATAAAATCATCCAAAGCTAATTTTGAGAAATAAATAGCTAAGGACTCTAAAGACAACCATAAGGCATTCTTTAGCTATGTCAGAAACCTAGGAGGAAACTCCCAGATATGCTCAGAATTAGTTCAAAATGATGTGAAGATTACTGATCCTACAGACATTGCCAACATACTGGCTGACAGGTTCAGTGCAAACTTCTCCCCCCCTCCCCGCCTAAAGAAGAGATATCTATACCAAATGATTGTAGCCCCCCAAACATCTCTAACGCTCAGGTGAGAACTGCTCTCTCCAAGGCAAAGAACACAGCATCCATGGGACCTGATGGTGTCCCTGGCTGTGTGCTCCATGAACTCAACGAGGAATTAAACCCACAGTTAGGACAGCTGTTTAATCTTAGTCTCACCTCTGGATACATACCCAGGGAGTGGCGCAGCGACTGTGGTCCCACTCCACAAAGGCGGTGCCTCCACCGACCCTGGAAATTACCGTCCCATTAGCTTGACAAGCCTGATCTGCAAAGCCATGGAAAGGATCATAATGGATCTCATAAATAAAGACATAGGGAATTTGCAGACTTTGGATCCAACCCAGTTTGGCTTTGTCAAAGGCAGATCATGCCTTTTAAACTTGGTTGACTTTTTCGAAACAGTCACCAAGGCCATTGAGGGAAAGGCAGTCCATACAGCCTACCTAGACCTGGCGAAGGCTTTCGATACAATACCCCACTCAGGTATCATTTAAAAACTCATCAACTTAAATGTAAACCCATACATTACAAGATGGGTTGCAAACTGGCTGAGTGACAGAACCCACAGGGTCAGAGTTGCTGGCGCCATGTCAGACTCTAAGCCTGTCACAAGTGGTGTCCCACAGGGCTCAGTCCTGGGCCCACTCTTGTTTGGCATCTACTTTTCTGAAGTACAAGCAAACACAGGAGGGTTATGGCTGACAAAGTTCACAGATGACTGCAAACTGGGCGCCGTAGTTGAGAACACATCCGACACAGATATCCTTCAGAAGGGTCTCACAGAAATGGATAACTGGTGCTAGAGCCATGGCCTCAAGTTAAATGCCAAGAAATGCATAGTCATACCCTTCGGGAAAAATAAGGTTCACCCTAGCTACCATATAGCTGGCAATCCCCTGAACACAGAAGAAGTTATTAGGGACCTGGGAACCCAGGTTGACAGTAGCCTTTCATTCGACACTCATATTGCTAAAGTAGTTAGGAAGACCTTCTACATTGCCCACCTTATCATGAAGGGATTCACATCTAGATCAAGGGAAGTCATAGTCTCCCTATACTCATCACTCATCAGACCAATGATCGAGTACAATGCCCCATTCGGAATGTATCTGAACCGACACTTGCAGCAGCTGGAGAGGCCACAAAAGTTCCTCACCAAAAGGATAAAGGGTCTCAAAAATCTGTCTTATGCTGCACGACTGAAAGAACTCCAGTTATATTCAGTTGCGTGCAGCTTGCTCAGAGGTGACCTATGCCTGACATACAAGGCCATGTCAAACCCAGATTTGATGAATATGCTTCATCTCAAAAAATCTAGATCCCTCAGAGCCACAAGGGTGGGTGACTTAAACCTCGACACGGTTATTAATAGGACGTGCTGGAGGGATAGATTCATCACCCAAAGACTCCCTATGCTGTGGAACAAAATCCCAGTTTATGTGAGGCAGAGCACCTCGCTGGCCTTGTTCAAGAGGAATCTTGACCAATGGATGGGAGATCGCAGATACACCCCAGGGGTTACCTCAGTGTCACTGCTCGACAGAGGCACAGCTAAATAATGGGCATAGTTTCTCCAAACTAAGGGGTGGCGTAAGCCACAAAACTATGGGCTAGGCTTATAAATGCCCTCGGGCAGATAGCCTAGTATGAACCTATGAACCTATGTCTTTTCATCTGTTAAACTGTCAGTTGCATCTCTTTCATCTGTGAAGCTATAGCAATATTTTTTTAGGAGTAATACAGAAATCAGTTCTAAAAACATTTATCACTTTTCCTGTTACCATTATAATACAATGATTTCTTAAACATAGTACAAAGTAGTAAGAAAGAAAATTCTCTGGGACACCTGTTATACTCACCAGAAGACTCCACCAGTCGCTCAGCTCTTCTCTTTTGCAGCTGCCTGTTGTATCTAATTTATTCCTCAACTATGATTAAAAGACAAAAGGTCAATCTTGTTTACCTGCATTTGAATTTCTTCTACATATAAATATAAATGTCTGTAATCCTATACAAACATTATTTTTTTTCTTATTCATTTTCACTTGCATATGTATACCTGCATTAATTACAATACTGTACTAATATTCCCTTTTATTCAAGTGGATAGTAATAAACTATGAAAGGTGTCTTGAATGTTGTTTTCAAAATGCACTTTTGTTCTACTATAGCTAAACGGCAAATGCTAAAATGCATTAATTTGAGAAAGTGTGCATTACCTTTTCTGCAGAACTCCCCTTCCTTACATCATACCACCTTTTTACTCTACTTCCATCCTCCAAAAACTTTACTCCTATATCTTCTACACACTCGTCTCTCCCTACTTCTAATACATACATATATCTTTATATAGTTATTCTTATTCTACCTATATTACTCAACTTCTACACTCACAATAGAGCCTACTCTAGAGTGCGCACACACATTACAGTGTACTTGAATATGTATCTTGGATTTACTTCAATGCCTTGTGTTTTATATTATTTCTCTGTACCACCTACATTTTCATAATGTATTTTATTGTATATGCCTGTTATGACTTTGCTTCTTGTTAACACAAACTGTTCCAATATTATGTAATTTTATACTAACTGCTTTTGTGGAGCTTTTCTCCCTGGGCCTCCACTGAAAATGGGTTTGTCTTGGTCCAGTGGACTTTCCGGTAAATAAATAATAAATAAATAAATGAAGAACTGTCTTGATTTAATAAGTAATACTAAAGTAAAACAGTATGTTCTCAGAAAACATGTGTGTCATTCACTTAGCATTGTAACCCCCCCACACACACACCTCCCTCAACCTGCAGTGTAAATAGGGCATGGCGTGTGAGATTTCAGCCATGTCGTATGCAGCTAAAAATACCTCTGAACAAACAATTGAGTTAAGCAATTGTTTTACTTATATTTGTGTGGTCTACATAAAACTGAATTCATGTAATGTTATCTATTACAACTCTGTGCCTGCAATGATAAAAAAAGTAATTCTGTAATTGCAATTCTTATTTCATAACTTTATATATCCAGTCACCATTACTGATACTTGCAAAGTAGTACATGATTTACACAGCTACCTATACAGATTATTTTAACAGTCATTGCTGACATTTCTATTTATTATTGTAATCTGTTAACACAGTACTAATATTTCTCTTTGTTCAAAAGATGCATGTATGATTACAGACATGCTCCTCATTTCCTATGCATTTCATAATAGCAGTGCAACTATTTTCATATTTTCAGGTACAGATGCCTGTCTTTGCAAATGCATGTATTTATGGAAATTTGTTAACCCTCTTTTTTGTCTATATATATATGTGTGTGTGTGTGTGTAAAAAAATATACAGCATACATATATATATATATATATATATATATATATATTAGATATAGATATATAGGGACCTATGTTGATACATCGAAAGTACTTTTCATCGAAACGTACATCAAACTCACTTTCGCGAAAGTGCATTTTATCAAAAATGCACTTTTGCAAAAAAAAAAAAAAAAAACGCCAAAAAAACTAAAAAAATAAACAGTACTCACGTTTATGCAGAGGGGCAAGCCTCCCTGTGCCCCCCACCCCCCTACTTTAATATTCTCACTCTGACATCACACTACAGTGGGGAAAAGGGAATATTCCCTTATCCCCGCTGTACCGCGACCTAAGCAACAGTTTGCTTAGTTGTACAATCAATAGTACATGTTGATGTACAACTAAATCTACATGCAAACAACTGTTTGCTTAGTTACCTTTCAGCGAAAGTGAGTTCGATCATGTACGTTTCGATGAAACGTACTTTCGATCATAAGAACCAGGGCCCATTTATATATATATGGTTCCCTAACAGAAGCCTGAAACACTATAAACCTGAAAATCAAAATCCTGAAAACTAAAGCCTGAAAATTCAAAATCCCGAAAACCCAAAATCCTGAAACTCAAAATCCTGAAAACACAAATAATTCTAATATGTCACTATAAAGACACTAATATCTACCAACTGACCCTGACCCTAACCCTAAGGTCCGTCACTATCGCACACTCACCTGACCCGCGCCCTAACCCTAACTCACTTAAACCGCCCCTAACCCCAATATTTGTCACTATTGCATACATGCCTAACCTGCGCCCTAACCCTAACTCACTTAAACCGCCCCTAACCCTAACATAAAACCAACCGCACACTTACCTGAACCCAACGCATGACCTAACACCACAGGGCTAACACTAGCAAAGCCACAATGACGTCAGTATGTCCATTTTGTGTTTTCAGGATTTTGAGTTTCAGGATTTTGGGCTTTCGGGATTTTGAATTTTCAGGCTTTAGTTTTCAGGATTTTGATTTTCAGGCTTATAGTGTTTCAGGCTTCTGATAGGGAACCATATATATATATATATATATATATATATATATATATATATATATAACTGTCTCAATTAAGAAAAATATTTTACTTACTATAAAACCCTAGCCTTCTTGCTGTAACTGCTGTACCCACTCGGCCAGCTAATCGGCCCTACACTTCTGCAAATCTTCATACCTGTGATGGCACTGCTGACTGGAGTGGGTTATACATGTCAGGGGTAGCAGGTGGTCACCTGACTCCTGTCAGATATCAATTTTTTTAAAGCATGATTAAGGTCTTTTCATCAAACCAGCTAGGAACATGGCCTCATGCCTTTACAGGTGTTGGCATCATTTGAAGAGCCAGAACAAGCACAAGGAAAGTGTAGTAAAGGGCTGTATTAATCAGGTTTAGAACCACTCTGTGTTGGGTGTGGCATCACCGTGACCAAATCCTTTTGCTACCATGCTCAATACAGCAGGCACTGACACTACTGACAAGTTTCATGCAACCAAAACTGCTTTGTCACATACTAATCTTTTTTAAAGGAAATCAATTACCTGTACTTTCCATGTGACATTTTTTTTTAACTACATGTGTGACATCTCCAGTCTGGGCCAGTAATCAAGGAGCCTCAATCCTCACCACCATCACTGGAGAGGGACGTTTACTTGGAACAAAAATGGATACACCCAGTATTTCCAAATACAGCTCTCTGCATCAAGCACAATTTCCCTTAAGAGCACACAGGGTACACACTTAGCCTGCGGTCTGGCTTTCTCTCTCTGTCTCTCCCCAGGTCCCCAATAAGGCTCCCCACAGGCATAGCTTCAGAGTTCTGTCCTCAGCTGAGTGTCTAAGCCATGTCCGCCAGCACCCTCTCTGTGAAACCAATGCTTCATGTCCCTGCTCCAAGTAGCTGACACACAAACACACACTTTGAGATTTGATTTTCACACACGCACACACAATTTATTTTGGCCGAAGGAGGAGAAGAGGCGAAAGGCATGGCTGAAGGCAGGAAGAGAAGAGAAAGGCTAGGACTGTGGTAGTGAGGGTCGGAACTTTGAATGTTGGCAGTATGACTGGTATAGGGAGAGAGCTAGCTGATATGATGGACAGAAGGAAGGTTGGTATATTGTGTGTGCAAGAGACCAGATGGAAGGGTAGTAAGGCTAGGTGTATCGGAGGTGGGTTCAAATTGTTTTATCATGGTGTGGATGGGAGGAGAAATGGCATAGGATTATTCTAAAGGAATGGTATGCGAAGAGTGTTTTGTTGGTGAAAAAGGTGTCGGATAGAGTGATGTTTATGAAGCTGGAAATTGATGGTGTAATGATTAATGTTGTTAGTGCATATGCTCCACAAGTTGGGTGTGCAATGGATGAGAAAGAAAAATTTTGGAGTGAATTGGATGAAGTGGTGATGACTGTACCCAAGGGTGAGAGAGTGGTGATTGGAGCAGATTTAAATGGGCATGTTGGTGGGGGGAACAGTGGGGATGAGGAAGTGATGGGTAGGTATGGTGTTAAACAAAGGAATGCAGAAGGTCAGATGGTAGTGGATTTTGCGAAAAGGATGGATATGGCTGTGGTGAATACATATTTTAACAAGAGGGAGGAGCATAGGGTGACATACAAGAGTGGAGGAAGATGCACACAGGTGGATTATATCTTATGTAGAAGGGCCTGTTTGAAGGAGATTGTAGACTGTAAAGTGGTGGCCGGAGAAAGTGTAGTTAGGCAGCATAGGATGGTGGTTTGTAGGATGACGTTGGTGATCAAGAAGAGGAGGAGGAGTGTGAGGGCAGCACCAAGGATCAAATGGTGGAAATTGAAAAAGGGTAATTGTGAGGTGGAGTTCAGGAATGAGTTAAGACAGGCACTGGGTGGCAGTGAAGAGTTACCAAATAGCTGGGTAACTACAGCAGAGCTAGTAAGGGAGACAGCTAGAAAGGTGCTTGGTATCACATCGGGACAGAAGAAGGATGAGAAGGAGACATGGTGGTGGAATGGAGGAAGTACAGAAGAGTATACAGGCAAAGAGGTTGGCAAAGAAGAAGTGGAATTGTCAGAGAGATGAAGAAAGTAGACAGGAGTATAAGGAGATGAGGTGCATGGCAAAGAGAGAGGTGGCGAAGGCTAAGGATAAGGCATATGAAGAGTTGTATGAAAGGTTGGACACTAAGGAGGGAGAAAAGGACCTGTACCGATTGGCTAGACAGAGGGACCGAGCTAGGAAAGATGTGCAGCAGGTAAAGGTGATAAAGGATAATGAGGGAAACATACTCACAAGCGAGGAGAGTGTGTTGAGGAGATGGAAAGAGTACTTTGAGGGGTTGATGAATGAAGAGAATGAGAGGGAGAGAAGGTTGGATGATGTAGGGATAGTGAATTATGAAGTACAATGGATTAGCAAGGAGGACGTAAGGATAGCTACGAAGAGAATGAAGAATGGAAAGGCTGTTGGCCCAGATGACATACCTGTGGAAGCATGGAAGTGTTTAGGTGAAATGGCAGTGGAGTTTTTAACCATATTGTTTAATGAAATCTTGGAAAGTGAGAGGATGCCTGAGGAATGGAGAAAAAGTGTTTTGGTACCGATTTTTAAGAATAAGGGTGATGTGCAGAGCTGTAGTAACTACAGAGGGATTAAATTGATCAGTCACAGCATGAAGTTATGGGAAAGAGTAGTGGAAGCTAGGTTAAGAAGGGATGTGATGATTAGTGAACAGCAGTATGGTTTCATGCCGGGAAAGAGCACTACAGATGCGATGTTTGCTCTGAGAGTGTTGATGGAAAAGTACAGAGAGTGTTGATGGAGAAGTACAGAGAATGTCAGAAGGAGTTGCATTGTGTTTTTGTAGACTTGGAGAAAGCATATGACAGGGTGCCTAGGGAGGAGTTGTGGTATTGTATGAGGAAGTCACAAGTGTCAGAGAAGTATGTAAGAGTGGTACAGGATATGTACGAGGGTAGTGTGATAGCGGTGAGGTCTGCGGTGGGAGTGACGGATGTGTTTAAGGTGGAGGTGGGGTTACATCAAGGATCAGCTCTGAGCCCTTTCTTATTTGCAATGGTGATGGACAGGTTGACAGACGAGATCAGACAGGAGTCCCCATGGACTATGATGTTTGCAGATGACATTGTGATCTGTAGTGAGAGTAGGGAACAGGTGGGGAGGAGACCCTGGACAGATGGAGGTATGCTCTAGAGAGAAGAGGAATGAAGGTCAGCAGGACAAAGACAGAATATATGTGTGTGAATGAGAGGGAGGATAGAGGAATGGTGAGGATGCAAGGAGTAGAGGTGGCAAAGGTGGATGAGTTTAAATACTTGGGGTCAATAGTTCACAGTAACGGTGAGTGTGGAAGAGAGGTGAAGAAGAGAGTACAGGCAGGATGGAGTGGGTGGAGAAGAGTGTCAGGAGTGATTTGTGACAGATGAGTACCTGTAAGAGTGAAAGGGAAGGTCTACAAGAGGGTAGTGAGACCAGCTATGTTATATGGGTTGGAGACAGTGGCACTGACAAAAAGGCAGGAGTTAGAGCTGGATGTGGCAGAGTTAAAGATGTTAAGATTTGCACTGGGTGTGACGAGGGTGGACAGGATTAGGAATAAGTATATTAGAGAGTCAGCCCAGGTTGGAAGGTTTGGAGACAAAGCCAGAGAGGCAAGATTACGTTGATTTGGACATGTGCTGAGAAGGGATGCGTAGTATATTGGGAAAAAGATGCTAAGGATGAAGCTACCAGGTAACAGGAAAAGAGGAAGGCCTAAGATAAGGTTTATGGATGTAGTGAGAGAGGACATGCAGGTGGTGGGTGTGACAGAGCAAGATGCAGAGGACAGGAAGAAATGGAAACAGGTGATCCACTGTGGCAACCCCTAACGGGAACAGCTGAAAGAAGATAATGATGATGACACACACACACACACACACACACACACACACACACACACACACACACACACACACACACACACACAGCTGGGAAAAGCTTGCACAGATTTACTAGCTATGCCCCCTTCTGCCCAGACTATAAGGTAGTTACACTGCCATCAAACATCCCAAAGCCAGCTACTCTAAGGCTCTCAAAAGGGTACCCAATTATACCGAGTGAAATTAATATTAATACAAATGGTAATGTTGACCAAACAGCCAAGCTTTCAGAAGTGGCCACAGTGTCACCGATAGGTATAAGTACTCTCAAAGGTTAAAATATTATCTAAAGGACCAGCCACAATGAAAAGTTTAAATATATTTAATAATAAGTAATAAAAGAACATGAAAATGCTAAATATCTATTTATAATAAACACCAGAGTTTCAATCACAGGAAATATTAAAACAAGACAGATGAACAGATTCACACAGATACAGAAAAACAGTACTTAACTAATCTCACTGTATTTTCTTGACTGATCTAAAGAATTACTATTCCCTGGTCACTTACTAGAGCAAGGCAAGATTAAGTAGGTGAGGGGGTCCTTCCTTGTCAGATTCCAATAAAATGGTAAATAAAGCACAAACACCTAAATCGTCCAAACGGCCCAAACAGATCCGAGGACTCGAACAAAGAGAAAACCCAAAGCGAAATCCAAAAACACAGGTTTATTGAAGTAGTCACAGTAAAATCCAAACACAGAATTCAGTTACTAAAGGTTAAGCGCTTTCATCTGGTATGCCCCAGACTTCATCAGAACCAATGGAATCATCAGTTAATCCATATTTATGTCACTTTTGGCGCCAAAAGAACAATTATGGTACTAATGAAGAATACATATGACATAAATAAATAAATATATAAATTTATATATAAATTTATAAATATATAAATTTCACAAGTAATTACTAAAAACATGTATAATAACAAAGCAAAATTAAAATGTCAAATAAAAATCAATCAATTAAAAGACTAAATGCTTGTGCAATATAGACTACTACAGTAAGCAATTAAATCTATAAATGTACGTATGTACTGTCCCTACTAATCTAATGCTAAAAAAGGTTTTAAACTTATGCTATCGTTTAGTCCTGGGGGGTCGTGGCATCTAAACTAATCTGCCATTTACTTTCTACCCAGGCTAAATATACTTTCCAATTCCCACCTCTATCAGTCATGTCCACCTGATCAATAATAGCAAATCTAAATGTGTGTTCATTACCCTTATCCATAATGTGTTTGCTTAAGGCATTTTTAGGGTCACATTTCTTAACCCTGTACAAATGCTTGTATATACGTGTTCTAAACTTCCTCTCAGTTTTGCCTATATAATAGGCCGGACATTTAGAACAAGTGGCTATATACACTATGCGCTGTGTGTTACAATTACCATTTCTACAATGTATAGTAGATTTAATAACGTTGTTTACCTTTATTTTTAAACTGTCATTAATATACATACATTGTTTACACTTTCCACATTTTGTGGTACCCTTCTTCTTCACAGTGTATAACCCTTTCTTTCCTTGCTCCAAAATTCTCTTCAAATTTTTACCGGTTTTATGAACAGTAATGGGATACTTTCCTACTATGTGTCCTATAGAACTCAAACACGAAATTAAATCCCAATGCTTCTGGAGAATTTCTTTCACCAGGTTGGTAAAGGGACTAAACATAATAACACAAACCTTGCTACCTCTATCTGCCTCTAGTCTTAGAGTAGCTGAGCGAGTAATTCCCAAAAGTGATAAATATTTCAGCCCCCATTGTGCCTTAACATATCTAGTCACACTATCAAGCATGTCTGAAGGGTAACCTCTATCCTGAAATAGTTTATACAATGTTTCTAGTTCATTAATCATAATATCCCTTGTAGATGACATACGTGCAGCACGTATGCATTGACCTTTGACTACATTCCTAAAAATATGAGGAAGATGACAACTTCCATATTGTATATAATCGTTGGAAAAGGTGGGTTTTCTGTAAATCTTAGAAGCAAAACCTGTTCCAGTATTACTAATCCAAGTGTCTAAATAGGCTATTCCTAACTTGTTCGTTTGATAAGGATTTAGATTCCAATAAAAGAGTGTTCTGAGATTTCAGTCTCATCTAGTATTAAAGATTATTTTAGTGATGGATTAAAGAATGACATCACATACATCTGGCCATCTGACTTCTGGTTCCCATACATCGCCCCCCCGGCTAGAAGCTGTCAGAATTTAACACATTTGTATCAGTAATACCCACACAGAGAGCCTTCCTAAGATCTGCTGCAGCTCCTGGAACTCATAAAGCAATTTCAAACCTCCACCCTTCTAGAACAGTAATTAGTTCACCCCAGTGACAATGCAGGAAGATTTCAAGTACAGACCTTTTGTCTCTGGCTGCATTGAGAACTGTAAGGTACAATTTTTATGGCCTAAATTAAGTAATTTAGTTTCTTACTATTTTCCAAAGTCAGGTGGCATGAGATTAACCTCTTCTCTTTCAGTATCCTCTGTTACAATATATACATTCAACAGTTACAATAATACATGTACATTTCTTCCTTTTTTAACACAATCAACTTTACAAATACATTTTCAACACAAACATCTGTACAAATTAGTTTGATATTCAAATAACATATAATTCTTTACTAAATTTCAGCTAGCTATGCTGGCATATGTTACACATCCACTGCCCTATTTCTCCTGGGATAGCTGGCAATACCTTACATTGTCACAACATGGATAATAAATAGCATGCTTATTGATAAAAGTTATTTGTTTTGCACCCTACCATCAGGATTTGTCATGTAGTACAGTGGAAATGTTGTTATTTTTTGGGTGGGGGAATACATGTCAATATGAATATGATTTTTTTTATTTTAATATTTTTATGATATATTTCAGTTGCAAGGGTGTGATAGACAGTGTTGGATGGGCAAGAATTAACCTTTAGATAGCTGTATACCTGACAGTCAGAGGACACCATTTTGAATTTTCAAAGTTTATTCTTATTTTGTCTAGTCTAGGGCCATCTGCTCATTTCTGCTGAAAGCTTGCAATAGCTGCAGCATGCCCGAGACTAAGGAAATGTCTGCAGGGCATCCATGTCTCTCTCAAATAAATTTGTGTAATGTGGGATGCACGTTCACAATCTGCATCTTACTACAATGATTCATAGACATGCATATAAATTAGCCTAATTTGCAAATAACACATGTAAATGGCCCTGAAGTTTCATCAATAAGTTGAGCATTGACATATTAATTCATGAATAACTGAAATAGGAGGCAAATGTATTAGGATAGTGTAGACATAGTAAAGTAAGGAAAACTTTTAAAAATAATTATTATTTTGAAACAGACACTTTAACAGTTATCTAAAAATTGCTTTAAACGTCACCTGCAATGATTTTTTATGTGCACTCTGCATGTGTTGAAACCACTGCCTAAGTGGTAATTTTATCATTTTGAAGTTCCATTTATGAGCTGTGGAATTCAATAGTGATTATAGAAAATTAGAATTACAGAAGTATATTCTAGTGATTGTGCGTAAACAAATGTTAAATAAATAAATAAAACTCACACACACACACACACACACACACACACACACACAAATGTATATATATATATATATATATATATATATATATATTTTATAAATTAATAATATAATTATATATTAAAATAATATATTGTGCCCTTTGGGAAGTCAACAATCCAACAATAATACCATGATGATATATGCCTAAAATTAAGCCAAGAGTGAGATCAGTGAGTCTGGTGCATAGGTAGACACTAGCCTTACCTTCGACCACCATGTAACCACAATGATGAGGAAATCCTTTTATGTTGCACATCTTATAAGTGAGAGCAAGGCATCTAGGCCCATACAGGTAATTATCCCGCTGTACACCTCCCTTATCAGACCAATCATAGAGTAAAATGCTTCCTTCAGTATGTACCTAACCAGACATATGCAGCAACTAGAGTGACCTCAGAGGTTTCTTACAAAAAGAATATAAAGTGTAACAAATCTACCTTATGCAGAGTGTCTTAAATCCTTTCTCTCTTAGGAGTGATCAATGCCTGGCTGACAAGGTATCCATAAACCCCACACTTATAAATCTCCTACATATTCATAAGTCAAAGCGTACCAGAAATACAAGGTCTAGGGACCTGAATTTTGTCTGTAACTTAAACAGAACATGCAGGAGAGACAGATATGTCACACAGACTTCCGTCCCTATGGAACAGGCTTTCCATCCATGGGAAGCTGAGTTTATCTCTCAGCCAGTTTAAACACAATCTAGACCAGTGGATGGGGAACAGGAAATTTACACAGGTCGTGGCACCCATGTCCCTTATGGACAGAGGTAGCTTATAAATATACCTGGCCCTCAATGTCATGTTTGGATACAGGACATCATTATTCTTTCAGGAAAACTTGGCTAAGTTTAGAAAGGCCCTCCCCCGGATCATTAGCCTAGTAACGATCAATGGGGAAAAAAAAGTGTGCGTGTGTGTGTGTGTGTGTTTGTGTGTATGTGTTTGTGTGTATGTATATATATATATATATATATATATATATACATATACGTATATTCATATTTGTTTGTCTTACCTAGAAGTTACTGTAGGTGGCAGGAATAGCTGGCTAGCATTTTGTACTTTAACAGCTGATGTCATCCAAACAACAGAGTCACAAATGTCTGACTGTAGTCCTTTTTTTTTTTTTTTTTTTTTTTTTTTTACATGTAATACTGATTGAAAATATGGGATCAAAGCACAGAAAAGATAAATTCAGCCATGAGGAAAATCGTGTCCTCAAGGCAGCACTTAGGACACATGGGAATTTCTTTTTGCTAAAGGGGGGCCCAGACAAGCCGAGATGAACAAGGTCTGGAGTCAAGTATTTCCTATAAACAAAGCACTGGCACAGTGCTAGAAGAAAAGACAGGCTCAGAATGCTATTAAGTTAACACCAGATGATGAATATCTTCTGTTCACCCATTGGTATGATTATGATACACATGAATGTTCAACAAGAATAATTAGAGGTGGTATGGACACACTTCTATCTAACCAATGTCTGCAGCAGCAGTTGCTTTCATCAGCTTATGAAGGTTGGTGTAAAATGTATAGGTATTATAAACAGAATTGAATGCTGACAAAGAATGATGTCATTAAACATTTCACAATTCATTATTATTAATTAGTTAAGCCTTGTACATTGACAAATAATGAAAATGAAGACAGTGTGCATGGTATGTTTCCCCACTCCCTTCCCTAGTAAGCATACTGCACTATACACTGTTGCACTGTTATTAATGTTTTGTATACTTTCTTTTTACAGGGTCAGCATCAGAAAAAATGGTTAAACTACACTATTATATTTTTTGGATGATGTCTGCATCAGAACGGGTGTTGCTTCTGATGATGAAGATGACAGCATAGTTATATTTATAAAGCAGCCTGAGGAAAATGGCAGTCAGTTACTAAGTTAAATGGCAGGTTCTCTCACCTCACAACATATTACTAACTCTGCAGAAAGTGACAGTGCATGTCAAAGTTAAGCTCAAGTAGGCATAGCATTTACAGTTGTACCAAACGAACATCCCTGCACCTCAACACTGGTATTTCCACACACAGAAGAACACATTAAGGATGATGGCAGACATTCTGAAGCCACATTGTTCACAATGACACCATAACAAAGGGGAACCAGGTGGAAGAATTATTTACAACTACTCCAGGACAACAAATAAAGCATTGGCTGCCCACCAAGAAATGTGCCGTGATATAGTTAGGTTCATAGCACTGCCTCACAGACTCAGCTGGAAATGGTCAGAATCCTCCAGGGTATGAGTGACGATTTCCAGCAATGTTCTGAAATTTCAGAGAGCAGGGATAATGCCTTGGTATCACTGATGCGTAGTATGGTGGCACACCAAGCATCAGTTGCCGCCTCCATTCATTCACTAGCTAGGAAATACCAGCGTCAATCTGGACTCAATCTTATGAGGGTCATGGGGTATGGTACTGTCTGGACACATGGAGGGAGATCACATGATATTACCACTACTTCTCAAGACAGTAATGTTAGTAGTCAGAGTGAACAATCACAACATTTCACACAGGCCATGTCAATGGTCATCTTTACCTAGCAGAACTTCACATTCCAGGTCACGATCACAGTCATGCAACAATGCCAGTTCAGTGATAGCAGGATCACCTTCATCTAGTAAGTCACAACATCAGACCAACTTACCTTAACGTTCTCATGGTAGCCAGTCCTCAAATCAGTTGCACCATCACCAGGCCTATCACTAGCAGATGTGTATGGCTCATTTGATCTGGAAGGACTGTGAAGTAGAGTCATTGACAGACC